>NC_045755.1:20564112-20809112 GCF_008692095.1 Etheostoma spectabile
GCGTTGTGTGGAATCAATCATGCTATTTTGGGTAATTACAATTGGGTAGTGAAGAAGAACATTGATATAGGAAAATGGGTCAATTTGACCTGAGGACAACATGACCGTTAAATGCCTGGCAGCACTTCCACAGACATGCCAAACATACACAACTATATAAGATACTCCTTTCCGGGACATCCTGAGACAAATTTTTTCTAACTTGCAGTTTAATTGTGATAACAATCTGTTTGAATCATTGCAGTGGATCTGGACCTCACATACACATACACTTCAGAGAAAAAGCTGTGATAAAGCTACTGGCCTCCGTCTGATCAGCTGCAAACAGAAGACAGACACAGTAAGAGACTTGCTGGGGAAATCAGAGCAGCATTTAGCAGCTGAAGAGACAGCGATTTCCCTCAGGAGCTGGTGGAGACCAAAACCAGAGCTAAAAGTACAGCATGGTGCTCAACAACAAAGCATAGTCACACATTCATGTTCACTACAACACCTTTATAGGCAGATTACAGGTCTGCGTTGGGTATGCAGCTTCTTCAACAGCTACAAAGTTGATACTAATAATAATGCTTTTACCAAGTAGTAAACCTAGTCTTTTATTGATAGACCTTCCTCCACATTGTTGCGGAAGAAGGTCTGCCTGGTCAACACAGCCTTCCTGGATGGGAGAAATATGTGCTCTGGTTTATTGGCATTTAGTCAAACCAATCACAATTGTCTTGGGCAGTGTTAGGGTTAACACCACCCTAACAATAGCCCAAGACGTTTTTGATTGGCGCTTACCTGATTGATTATCCAATAATGTCCCAGAATGATTGAGTCCACTTGTTCAACATATTTCCAAATACATAATGACAAAAAAGGCATGTTGTCAAATAAACCTCCTGTGATATTTTAGGCTCTGAAATTACATCAAATCCCATTTTTAACTAGCTGTTTACTGCTACCCAGTATGTGGATATCGCAAAACATTTTTGATTGGATCACTCTTGGACTCAAAATTGAAGAAGCATAATTGCCAACAAGCTACAGCGATATCTTGGGCCCATTCAAGCTGCAGGTCCAACAAGGTCCCTCTGCCCCCAAAGAGAGCTAGACAACTCAAACAAGCAGCCAGCGAGGTCTGGGGACGTTTGGGCAGCCGTCAGCAGACTCTGTCAGGTGCAAGGTGTTCACCCCCCTCCAGCTAGAGAAGGTGCTCATCAGCAGCCTCCCAGCATGTAAATGCTTCAAGAGTGAGCCTGGCCGACCTGGAGCCTTCTCGGCAACGGGTATTTTTAGCCACCCTAATCAGGAAGCTTATTATTTCTTGGGTTCACAGGAACTTTGAACTGCAGACAGTCCTGGCCTAAAAGATTCATGAAGGAGAGGCTTTTGGGGGACCTCCTCCAGGCTGGAGAGGTCAGAGGTTGCTGTTATCCCTGCGGCAACCACAGAAAAACAAATGATATGTGTTAAGGGTGCATTGCTTTTACATTTATTGTATATGTCTAATGTGGCGTGTTAAGGGTGTAAGTGATTAATAAATGGCGGGAGGCATGTTGACATATACTGCCAGGTGGAGATATATGGGATTTGATTTCTTTTCCAGTTAAAAATAGATTAGCAGTGCAAAGTAACCATGCTAACGTCACTTCATGTTTTCCAGTGTAATTGGTCATGCTAATGAGGATCCGAAGTGATATTTTTAATGTAAAAAATGTTTCCTTGGCATGGAGGAACCTATTTGGAAATCAATGTAATTATTATAAATGTATCATAGTTAGACTTTTATGGATGCACTTGTAAATCTCAGGACCTTATTAGATTGTGACTGTATACCATGGCCATAGGAAAAGAAAGTCTTTTGTATATAAAATGCAATCTAGCTGAGGCCAGCTGGTGAGGGAAGCATGTAGATTACAGGGTGAATTGCCTGCATAGCGCTGTTCCATTTGAATTGGCAATGTGCTTTCCCCATTTGACTCATACAGAGACCATTTTTGCTCAGATAGAGCAAAGACAGATTCCATCAGGTCCTTATCTGTTACAAGTTGCATTGCATGCAACTGGATTCAATGGGTACCAATAATGGTGTTATTTTTTAAACATTAGGATACCTGGGTTTTCTGCACTGGTCAGCAGTGGGCTATATGAGTATGAGAAAGGCATATAAAACATGCCGAGCTTCCTTCCCCTCCCTGCTGTCCGAAACCATGAATGGTATATTATTCCTATCATTTTTCTGACTTTCTGGAGGAGAAAGTAATTTTATCTTGTAAAGGGATGTATTTTTTCAGCCCCCCGTCCCCTGAGTGGTGTATATTGTTCTGGGATGAAGAAGTCTTCCAGCTGCATTGATACATCATCGCAGCCAAGTGCAATCACTGTCTGCAAGACTGTCAGCAGAGACCAATTTGGGCCATATACCCTCTGACCATGACATTTAAGAAATATTAATCCCACTCTAAGCCTTCGAAAAGAATTAACTCGGCTGCAAAAAAAGACTATCATCGGAGCGGTACAGAGGGCCGGCGGTGCGTGTGGTCTGCCGTCCTCTGGTGTTGATCAATAGGAGAGAAAGTGTTTGACAGCATTTGTGCGAGTCGGCTGATTCTTTTGTTGTACAAGCGGATGATGCCAGCAGAAGCGTCTTTCTCCCTGATGCAGATATGCCTAACATTTGAATTGGATGACAGACTGAGTGTTGAGTGAGAAGCTCTGAGTAACCACTTAGGGAGCTGTCAATCACACCACTGACATTGCTGTTTTCCGCGCGGTGATGAAGTGCGTTTGAGAAGGCGGGAAACCGCACGGCCTGCGAACGACATCGAAGGTGCTGCCTTCAAAGGAGAGCATCCCAGCAGCTAAGCTTTCATCAATCCAGCAAGGAACAACTCTCTTCCCTCAACACAATTCATGTGGAGCCAAAGCATTTGGATAATAGCCATGTCTCCACTATGATAGAGACTGAAAGGATGAAGGCTTTTTGCCCATTAAGGCCGCAGCAACACTCACAGATACACTATTGCAGGTTATTAGTGGGCTTTAGCAACAAAAAAAGCACTCAGCAACATGACAGGAGACATTTCACTGAGACACAAACATACATCCCACCATCATGCAGAGCTTGACAGGTAGTCTAGGCAGGAACCGACTGATCATCGCTGCTATAAACTAAAAGCCTCACAAAAAGGAAGTGCTTGACAATTCCTAATATTTTCTCTTTACATTTCAAAACTGTGTATGTATCAGGTTGAACAATGTGTGCATTTGTTTCCTTCCTCAGGATAAGACCAGTGAAACTTGCTTCACGTAAAGTCCCTTTGATTGCTTAAGACACCTTGCATGCTCCGTTTGCAGCGGAACAGAATGAGCCGCAGACTCCATCTTATTTACATTTCCCTTTTTATAACGCGTTCGGTTACAGAGAGAGCAGAAAGGAGAAGGGAGGAAGGAGGGGAAAACAGACGAGAAAAAAGAAACACTGTGTTTCAATGCCAAGGTGCCTGGGCCTCTTTTTAAGCAGTAAATGTTCTGACGGGGGAAGAAGAGAAAGCGATAATGAGAGCCAAACTCCTTTCCAAGACAGCAGCATTGTTTTAATTGTTCAGACCGGGGAAGCAAGGGAGAAAGAAGCCGAGTCGGTTTTCTCAGAGCCAATGTTAAAAAATAGAACAACCTGGCTTTTTCCCGGCAATGTGTTGGAGCAATTATATACAAACCCTGTAATTATGCATATCTTTTGGAAACATGTAAAAGCTGTATGGAAATGAGACTGGGCTGCTTAAGCTGCACACACGGCGCCCCCCACGGCTGTGCATTGTTTGATATTTTAGGCAGCTTTGGCAAAGTAATGGGGAGTTTAAGGCACGTTGCTGTTTTGTTGTATTTGCAGTGCAGCCATGGAGGCCAGCGTGGACACTAGCTGGTGGGCAAAATGAAGCACAAACATATCCTGAATCAGTGAACCCCCCCACCACCACCACCATTCTCATACCTCCTCCACAGATCCACTCCTCTCTCCTTCCTCCTCTCTCCTTCTCCTCTCCTGTCTCTGCATGTAGGTCCCACCCTTAATTAAGTCTGCTGGGGGTTTAAAGTGTTGAATCTTGTTTAAAGCCCATATCAGCACATTTAAAAGGACTGTGAGAGTGTGCAGGGTAATAAGAACATCCGTTGCTGTTTGGGTACGAGCGTTGGCCACGGAGAGTCTGATTCCACACTTGATTCCTTCCCAGTTGTTTTTTTTCTCTGCGTGTGTTGCTAAGGGGAGGGAGAGGATGTGATTATTGCAACTGTCATCCAGTATGTTTCTATTGTACAGACTCAAGGCTCCTACTGCTCAAAACTACCACAAGTTAATCTTATCACAGTAAAATTCAATTACTTTTATCAAGGTTATTTCATAGGCTACAAATGTAGCCTGGGTAGACTCGATTCTGCTGGCCATTGTATGCTTCTGCGTGTGCTTCTGTGCCAATAATTGAGCTCGGCTTTTACCCGCAGAATGCTGTGTCCCGAGCAGCGACAATGCAACATGTAACAGCTCCATGAGAAACCAATAATGGGGGCATTACTGCAGTTCACCTCGGGCCGAGCACCTGTTACTGCGTCTCCATTCTGTGCTCACACTGACATTTAAAATGGGCATTTTTTCGGCATTGATAACAGGTTAGTGGCAGGGCTGCAAGCCAGGAGTCTGATGAAGGCTATTTAAATGCTTGCAAAGTGGTGAGATTAAAATCGAATAAGTGCAGCTTTTTCCCTCCCTTTTTCTGCTTGACTTATCTGGATTGGTTCCCCCAGACCATCGCCGCAGTGGATTCTGGGTGACTCCCACTGCCCAACACACCAATTACCCCTGGATGGTTTTTTTCTGTGTGAAGCAGGATAATTGTGTAATTATCTGGGTGAAATGGGAAGCCGAATGTGTTAAAGTAGGATTTTTTTTTTAAGCCGCGGTGAAAAGTGGAGTTTGCAGGGTGGGATTGTGCTGCTAGTGATGCTGCAGCACCTCCTGCGCACAAAAGAAATAAATAAATAGATATGGCCAAAAAGGTATGGAGCGAGGCGAGTGACCTGGGAGACCTAACAGCTGCGAGAGTCCAAAATTTGTGGGGTACGTCCAGGTTTTACACAGTCTGTGGAGGTGCCACTTGTTTAAACTACAGGATCATTTCACATTTTCATCTTCAGTTTCATTCATTTGGTGACTTGATTAAGAACGCACATAAGACATTGTCCCTGGTGAGTTATTGTGTGTGCACTTGTTTTAATGTTTTTGCCAAATATGATTTGTAAGAAAAGCAAAAACTCTTGATATGTACATTGGTAATGTCAAGTTACAATTTACAACCCCCCCAATAATCAAAACTGGCCAGTGCAACCCACCCCAAAATCCTATTATAATTTTCTTTACATAAACCAATCCATTTGCCCCATAAATTCATGGCCCCCCTCCCCATGACCCCCACAGGGTTGGGGTTAGTTTGCTGAAACACTTTTATTGAGGTTCAGATTAAAGTTGTTTAAATAGAGCCATGATACCCTAAATGATGCTTTAGGGTATCATTTATAATTTGATATTGCGATATAATACTGGATATCGTCTTAGATCTTGGATATTTCATAATATTGTAATATGGTTATACGTGATAAGTGTTGTCTTTACTTGGTTTTACAGGCTGGATTACAGTAAAGTGATGTAATTTTACCAGACTGTTCTAGCTGTTCTATTATTAACCTTTACCCACTGAGTCATTAAATCATTTTTGGAGCCTATTTATCAAAAATCCCTTTGTAAATTATATTTTGTTAAAGCACCAATAGTCAACCGTGCAATATAATGGCAATGTTGACATTGAGGTATTTTGTCAAGAATATATAAACGAGTTATGGCTAACATAAGACACCAGACCATGAAAGGCTGCAAAGGTGTTTTTATTGCATATTTTTGATTGTGAGAGGAAGACACAAAACTACATACACTTTTGGATTGTGCTTAATAAATATGTACATAACTTTAAATGCACAAACCTTAAAAACAAACAGAATTTATTGATATAAAATTATGTACTGATGTAATGCTGTATATATTCTTGCACATACTGTATATAAAGGCCACATTGCAACATAGCAGTATGTAGTGGTCCAACACTGGCAGCACACAGGCCATCCCAGCTCTATAGTCTTAATTAATATAAAATAAAAAAAATAAAAAGATGGAACAAAATCATATGGAAAGCCATGAAGGTATTTCTTCCCCAAAATAACACATTGCATTGACCCTAATCCAAATCCACTCAGAAACCAAGCAATTTCTCACTGCCAGTCTCCAGACCCCAGCACGAGCCGTGGCGGCAAGCGGGCGGTAAACACTCACTTGTGAAACAGGAGGAGTGGGGAGGGACATAAATGAAAATTCAAGGAATGGGAACATAATATATGTTGTCTGCTTTCAGCGGTTGTTAGAAAATAAATTGCTTTGGAAAGTAGAAATGTTTACCTCAATTGAGAGCCATTTTATGTTCTTGACAGGAAATTATTTCACAGCTTCTCAAGCAGTCGCTCTTTCCAATGGTTATGTTTCCTTAACCCCACCAAATAACATTGGCCCTCACATTCAGCTAGAGTACAAATAGCCTACTTTGCCCGTGTTTGGAGGACTTTCTCAATCGGTTCCTCAACTAATTTCTCTCCTCTATGGCGCAGCTGGGGGAACAGAATAGAAGAAAAATGGTACATTGGTGTCCCTGTAGCTCCAGAATCGGGAGTGAATTTGTATGAAAACAATGATAAGATCAGACATGGAATACCACAGCAAGCACTGAGCAGACATCAGGTAATGGCACATGGAAAAGCCAAAGAGTTTGTCAAATACATCACAGCAGTTGAATAGAGACTGTCCTCATCAGAAGAGAATGACAGCATTGTTCACTTTTTTAATGAATGCAAGTTCTTGTGATTGTGAAGGTGTTTGGGCGTATTCATTCTTTGACTTTGACAATTGTGGCCATGACTTGCATCTTGTCGCCTGTCAACAGTCAAAGTTGTTTTGTGAATAGGGGAAGGGAATTAGCTAGTTGGAAGGTGTTAGGATGTGAGTCGTGCATGCGTCACTTTGCAACAAGATGCTAACAAGAGACTTCTGTAATGTTAATACAATAAAAATGGACCTACTTAACAAAGTTGGTTCACTGCTGGCTACAAGTTAGCATCAAACACAACAAAGGCTGTCAGTTGAATGGTGTTGAGAACTAACGTTAGCAATCAAACAACCATAGATAGCTAAAATGTTTCTGAAATGAGGTCCATCTTCTGTTATTGTTTGTGATGAGACAAGTTTATTATTTCATGGATTTCACTAATCCACACGTTATGCCGTAAACTGTTTAAATCTGAGCATGCACAACACAAATCTGCACTCGACTCACATCTGCACTCGACCAGAGCCAGTCTGACTCGACTCTCATCAGTTATGACACGTTATGTCATAAACCGTTTAAATCTGAGCATGCGCGGCTCACATATGCACTTGGCTCACATTGGGAGTGACAGGGGTTATTACACTGGCGTGTCATGGTTGTAGTTTTCAGTTGTAGTTGTCCTGTTTTATTGTGTTAATTCATTCCATGTTTCCTTGTTGTTTTTTGTCTCATGTGTTCCTGTATGCTCTGTGTTCCATCCTTGTGTATGTTTTCATGTTGTTTTACTTTGTAGTGTCTGTGTCTCCTGTGTCATGTCTTATTTTACTTCCTGCTTGGTGTGTTCTCCCGCCTCTGTTATTGTCTGCCCCGTTCCACCTGTTCATCAGACCTCATGTCACCTGTCCCCTGTTGCCACACCCTGTGTCACTCCTTCCTTGTTTTCCATTCTTTTAGCCCGCCTGCCTCTGGACACCTTCTGTTTGTAAGCCTTTTGATTTAAATAAATCTTTTAACTCTGCCTCTTTGTCGCTACACTCTTTACATTTTGGGTCCAAGCCTGCTATTCCTGACAGGGTTAGAAGTAGCACAGTAGCAACTGAAGAGACAGCTGGTTCAATTCCCATACAGACCAATGTATGGTAGTGGACTGGTAGCTGGAGAGGTTCCAGTTCACCTCCTGGCAAAGTGCTGTTGATCAAGGTACCAAACCTCCAATTGCTCGGGGGTGACTTTCCATGAGCAGCCCCCCCACTCCGACATCTCTCCATTAGTGCATGTATAGGTACTGAGCATGTGTGTGTAGTTCAGGCCTGTATGTAATAACAAGAGAGTATAAACATTGTAAGTTCCCCTTGTGGGATTAATAAAGTATACATTATTATTATTAAAACATTAATTATGATTAAAATTAATGACATTAACATTAATGAATTCAATCATGATATCAAAAGGTCCTTAAAGACAACAGTAGGAGAAGAGGAAGTAAAATGTCTCGCGTGACGAGGTCCCGTCATGGTTGCTACCATTGCTCCGACACTATCTGGAGACTAAAACAGAGCTGCATCACTGTCCCCTTGAAGTGGGACAAGTGTCGGCACAACACCGGAACCGCCTCTGAGGCCACTCGTCCTCGTTTGCTCGTCATCCTTGGTTCTCTTGCACATCTCCGTCTCTCATTGGTTAAAAAACATGTCCATTAAATGAGTTCAGCTGTAGGTAATTTGGTGATTATTATTGAAGTTGATAGGGAAATGTCATGCTTAAAAGATGCAATTAAAACCATGCAAGATTAATACACACACACATATATAAATGTATTATATTGTTACCAGTGTATCGCTGTGTGTACCCTGTCCATAGTAAGCTTTTATTGTTTTATAAATTTCAGAGAAAAAATATCAATAGCTCCCTTCAAACTGACATTTTCCCTGATTTGCTTATTCGGGCTGTTCTCACATCTGTTAAAGATTTCAGAACCAATCAAGCACAGAAACAGCTCTCATAAAAAGTAATTAATGACCTCAAAATAAACACTGACTCGGCACTGAATTTTAATTTTAGTACTGCTTGATCCCACTGCTGCTTTTGATACGGTTGACCTTCTCTGAGACCGAGACACTCGCACACGAGTTGAAAAGCACCTCTGATTCATAGTTTAATCATTTTTAAACCATAAAAGCGATTGACTTACCACCGGTTGCGTTTAAATCCTGACGAGTTAGCGGTTACGGAGGTCTTTTCCGGGTCTTTCTAGCCTCTTCAGGTGATTTTCTATTGAGCCTGGAACTTCCAGCCTCTTTGGTCTTTAAATCCACACTGTTACATCCAAGATTGATCCACTTTATGTGCATAATTCATCGCGTGTTGTCTCATTTCTGCCGCTAGCTCGCTGCTTTGTCTCTCCTCTGTGTCTGTTTACAGGAAATACAGGCCCCAGTATGCCCATATATGGGAGATAACGTCACCCCCTTGTATAGAAAGCCAGAAGAGACAAAAAGACCAATAGGCTCTATGGAAGGCCAAGAGGCGCACCATTTAGACACGCATTTGCTTGTGTAGCATTGCTGTGGGTGTAATATTAATAAATATGACATTATTATGTTATTATTGGCATAAGTAAATGTCATGAGAGCAAAAACGTCTTGACTTTCTTTGAAAAAATGCATGTATTTTGTCAACTATATAAGTTATAATGATTATTTCTTCACAGTGTGACTCCCAAGACCTATGAGAAGTGTTTTAGAGAGTAAAATGGCTTAGATTTTACTTATCTGTGTGTGATATCAATACATATCTGGAAGATTCATGTTCCGTTTTATTTATTTATTTGTCTTTAAGGCCCTACAACCATTTTTAACATGCAAGTGACCTCACTGCGACCCAAATATTCTAATAACCCAGTTTTTCCTAAAAAAAATGATGTTCATATCTTGACTGTAGACCACAGGGTTGATGTTTTACAAGCTTTTTTATGAAAGGGCTCAGGCTGTTTCAATGGGTAGTTTTAAATCTACAGAAAGAAAAATCTTCTCTGGGGTTCCACAAGGGTCATTTCTTGGGCCACTGTTCTTCAATTTGAATGTGCTCCTGCTTGGTATTATCAAAGATAAACCAGTCATATGCCAATGACACAAGCCACAATCAACAATCTGATCAACTCTATGCGAAGGAGTTGTGTGGTCCCACCAGATACTGACTGCTTTTTGGACCCCCTCAATACAGTAAAACTGAACATTTGAGTATTGTTGCCAGCCTAAGGCACACCTGTGCAATAACCATGCTGTATCAGCATGTTGATATGCCACACCTGTGAGGTGGATGGATTATCTCGGCAAAGGAGAAGTGCTCACTAACACAGATTTAGACAGATTTATAAATAATATTTGAGAAAAATAATGCCTTTTGTGTACATAGAAAAAGTCTTAGATCAGCTCATGAAAAATGGGGGCAAAAACAAAAGTGGTGCATTTATAATTTTGGACAGTGTATACACTGTATATATATTAGGGGTATGTATATTAGGGTTGGGTACCAAACCGTGTACATTTACCGGTAGCGACCGAATCACTTCGGTACTACCGAGTAACGGTTGACATAAAAATCAAACGGTGCCAAATTTGACCTGAGAGTAAGTGCAAGCTTATCTGTCCTCTCTGCATATTGACAGAAGGTGGAGGTCCCCCCCCCCCCCCACACACACACACACAGACACACACACAGATGCAGACTGAACAATCTACGTCTGCTCTGCAGTCGAAGTCAAAGAGAGTCACGGCAATGCCGGTGAAGTGGTTCCAAGTGTGGTTACAGTATTTCAAAACTTCATGCAAACAACTTTCACTGTGATATGACATTAATGGAGAGCCGAAAGCAGTCGTGGTGCTGTTACACTTCCTCTGAGACGAACAGGCACAACGGTTGTTTCTATGCCCTGGGGACTGACTGACAGGCTGAAGTTTTACGGCAAGGCAACTTCATTTCTACAGCACCTTTCAGCAACAAGGCAACTCAAAGTGATTTACATAAAACATAAAAAAAAGCAAAAAACGGTCATGATGAAAATAAAACAGGCTAAAATAGAATAATATACGAATACATGAATAAAGGTTACAATGAGTAATCAATAATTATTTTATAATTATTCTATGTAATTAATTATTTAATTTAATAGGTTGTAGGGACAGGTTTGGGAGGAGCGAGGGAGGGGTTTATTTTTGTTCAATTTCTGTCAATGTGAAATATTCTAAATAAATTACATAATGTTCTAAGTAAATAGGTTTGGAATTATTTTAAACTGAATTTCCGGTACCGGTAACTGGACTAGTATTGGTTCAGATGCGAAAGGTACCCAATCCTAATATATACATTTTTAGCATTCATATCTCAAACTGACTCTGATAGACTGGTGCTGCATCCATCTCAAGCAGGTTAGACTGCTGTAGGATTGCAGGATTCTCCAAACAATCAGTAGGACACCTCCAACTCATTTAAAATTCAGTAGCCAGAGTTTGAACACGTACACGTTAATTACAACACATTGAGTACAATACAGAGTCCCTTTCTAAATGCTGTTAGTCTATAAAGCACTGAATGGTTTAGCTCCTCAGTACATATCGGACATGCTCACTGATCATAACCCCATCAGGCCTCTCAAGTCAATAGTCAGAGGCCTTCTAGCTGGACCCAGAATCAGGTCTGAGGGGGGGGGGAACTGCCTGATGACCTGAGCTCCATCACAGCTATGTCAGCATTCAAAAGCAAACTCAAAACTATTTTCTCTCAGGTATTTGTTTAATTACTGTGTGTGTGTGTGTGTATGTGTGTGTGTGTCTGTGAGAGAGTGAGAGAATTTATCTGGAGCTTGTACGATCTTTTTTGTTTTGTTGATTGTCTTGTTGTGTTTATTGCATTCTTTTTCCTATTCATTGTTGTCATTTGTTCTGATGTGTCTTTTGCTTTTTTAAATTTTTATCTGCAATACTAGTTGCCAGACGTGTGCATTTCCACTCTGTTCTTCTACTGTTGTACGATGGCTACAGTGTTAGAGTGCCCTCCGTTGACAATGAAAATAAATTGTAATTAGATTTAAATTTAATGTAGGTTGCTTAATTATTTAAGTTAATTAATAAGTACCCTACTCTGTTATAACCTACTTACTAATTACACAATTATAACCTATCTACTAGAACGGCAGACCTGGGAATAAAGTGTTTGCAATCATGCCAGCTATTTATTATCTGCTTATTGTTGATAGATTTTGGTTTAAAGGATAGGTAATGGCTAAATAAGTAATATTTAAGGATGCAACAGCTGCTCAAAGATTTGCTCTGGTATTACTTGGCATTTACTTGACATTTTGATGGTACACCAAGAAGAACAGGGACAATTAAAAATACATTTTCCAGGAAGTAAGATAAATGGAATGTAATCATATTTGACACGCTTTGGTAAATCTGTGTTATTTTATAAAGCATTAGCTAACCAGGTGAAAATTCCTTTCTGTTATTATGGTGGGTTTAACAATGAAGTTAGAATATTTTCACAGCTTTTATATTGTTGGAGTTGAGATGCTGAGCTTTCAACACACAGTCAAAACAAACATGAACATGAATTGGTAGCTTTCCAAGCGCAGAGCTTCATGACTGCAGGTTATGTTAGAGAATAGAGATCAACTGGTGTAAAAGCACCGCCTACTGACCAGTCAGTACTCAGCGATACCGTTCCTAGAAGATCCTCTGGAGCTCGGTGCGTGGAGAGAGAGAGGTGTGCTTATAAATGTTAAAACATTTAGAGACCAAAAACCTCGTTAACATTACCCGATGGGTATTTTTATGAAAGATATAGATTTTAAGTGGAGGGAATTACGTATAGGCTGTATGTGTTTTACGATGTAAAACAGTACTGATTATTGAAATGGAGTCTGGTGGGTATGGTGATGGTGATTTTACCCTTAAATTTCAAAATGTAAAAATATATTTAAATGTTGGCGTTGTGAGTTCAGCCTACGTGATTTTGTATAGGCTATATGTCGGCTTCTTGAGCCATGTGTTGCCAATGCACGCATTTGAATTATGTTTTAATATATTTATTTGCTCTCTCTCACTGTCAGGGTAGCAACTGAAATCAAAGACTAAAGCAACGGCAGTTTATGGAAAGTGTAATTCAGGTCAGATCTTGGTCCTGACTAATGGGGAACTAATATTGATAAGTGTTGTTATTTAAGTATTTACAGCGTCGGCTTTTTCTGACAGCTTTTCTTCCTGTTTTAGGAAGCAGCGACTGTATTGTGTTTCCCTGTGTTCTTCATATTTATGTAGAATCCTAGTTTGCTCTTCTTATGATTATATAAAATATATAAAATATAAAATACGAGGCTCTGGTAGATGTTTGTGATTGGTCGTGCAGTGCAAGCACCACCTCTTTTATGTGAACCAGCGCTGCTGGATTGGGTTGACTGAACTAGTTGTTAACTACCGTTAGGACACAGCTTTTGCAGAACCGCGATTGTTAGGTTAGGTGAAGCTGGGGAACTGAAGGAAATCCAGGGCATGTTGATCTGGATTTGTAGTACAGGCATCTCCACTGCTGGTGGAGGACAAATAAAAACAAATATGGTGGTGGAACAGAAATGTTAAGTTGACTGATTTCATTGCAACCCTTGTCTCTAACAAGGTACCTGTAGCTAAATACTATACACAGATACAAGGGTGCCTCACTTTGTTTGAATAAGGCCCTATGAACTTTAGTTGCACCAACTATGAACAAAATACAGGAACAATTCTGCAAGCAATGAAGAGAGGACATGCTGATTCAGTAGCTGGCAGCATTAAATCCTACAGTGCAGCCACGGACTTTATCGCATTTCTGCTTTTAAAGAAGGGCCACAGTGGCACTCAGATTACAAATATTGGTTTACAATTAAACCAATTCGAAAAGCGGTGGAAAGCTAGGTAAAGTATTCTATTATTCACTACATTACCCTCGAAAAATTTGGTTTCGGGAAATCACTCATTCATTGGATGAATGTTCTACAACCCACCATCTGCATTGATATAACCAATAATCTAAATTCTTTGAACCTCTCACATGTGTCATTCAAAAAAACATTTATTTTAAAGGTATGAAAACAAACTTTTCTCCACAAAACAAGTTTTTATGCAGATGATATCCTGTTATGTATTGACCTCAAACGCCCTTTCAGAAGTCTTTAGTGTAATATCCATAGTCTCACCCAATTCTGATTTTTCCATACATTAGTGTGTCTAAAAGTATGCCATCCTTTAGCGGGTCTGTTGCAATTAAAAACTCCCTTTGACAATAACAACAGGTAACATGAATACCACCAAGCTGCCAGAGCTATTTCTTCTGAATTACGCACGATTAGTAAAACACACGATGAAGGCCTCACCCACTGGAACAACTTACCCTTCTCATTATTTGTAAAAATGATCATTGTACCCCAAAAAAACTACCTTTTCACCATGACCCCGGTCCAGCTTAATTCACATGGATTTACCATGTTGGATTCCATGACAACTAAATAATTTACTTGAGCCGTAAGAGACCACATATCAAATTATTTACTCTGCAGAAACCCGGAGACCATGGACGCCTAGCTGCCCCAAATTTCAGATTATAGCACGTTGCATATCCTCTTCACTAAAAACCCACATGGTAACAAGATAATTGACAATCACAACTCCCATACCTGGATTTAGAATAATATGAATACAAAGAATAATCGATTATTATCAGTTCCTCACCCTGTCAATAAAAAAACATTGCTGTTCTAAATGTCCATTCATGGCAGTGACTCTGACAGCCTGGGAGACGTCCAACCAAATCACTGGATATCCCACATCTCTATTGCACACATTTTTATCCATTTGACAAAATCCAGACGTTCAGATCAAAAATAAAACACCTATTATGCATTTGCAACATTAATTTTATGAAAGCTCCCTGATATCCATGAAACACTAAAACAGTGTACATTAAACACGACTACTTTCATGCTACTCCCAACGCCCCTCCCCCCATTCAAACAATACACATGACTGTAGGTGATAGCATTCTAGTCTCCCATTTGTGTGTCTACTGCAAAACCTTTCTTTACTGAAATTTGAATAACCCATACTGGTGGCCTTAACAATGGCAAAAGAAATCTTACTTAGATAAAAAAAAAAAAAATGTCTTAGATGTGGCTTGTTGTCTTAGAGTCTTTGAGTCGTTCTTTTTTATGAGTGGTTATATAAATAAACCCGACGAGACATCATTTGATTAGGCTATACATTCTGATTTAAAACTTCCCCAGGAAGTTTTTTTCAGGCATATTACAACGTGGTAGTTTTGAAGCTCAGGAGAAGCAGCAATAATCATGATTGAATAGTGATGACGACTGTCATAAAGCTATGGTTGTCTGATCAAGTTAGTTCACCAAGACTAACGACTGCAGCAACACAGAAGAATTGACGATGACTAATTAGCAAATCCATAATGTTTCTCTCCTCTTAAGTATCTCCCTTCAGGCTGTTTTGAATCGTTATGCAAATGGTGTTGTCAAATGTCAATTAACGTGAGCAGAAATCCTGTGATTTATTATTTTGAAGAGTTGTGTGCAGGAAGAAAGTTTCTTCTCCAACTCGTTAAAACTGTGTCAGTGACAAAGGTGGCAAAGGGGGTGTGAACTAGCATTTAGCAGCAAAAAGAAAACAGCCCTGCTGTTTAGATGCTGTCACTGACCAGGAAAGGCTGCAGTGCTAGGCAAAAGACTTGAAATTACCATGACAAATAAGAGAATGTTTATGTGTTACAAAGGACTAGGCCCAAGGCTGAATCTCATTTTTCTATCTTCCCCTTAGTTTTGCACGTTCACGTGAGAGTAAAGGCTGTCCCAATACTCATTTCGATCAAGGGGTAGGGCTAAGGGCAAAGGGCAGATGCCCCTTATTTTTAAGCCAAGTCGTGAGCTTACTTGAAAGTAAGGGGTACCCAAAACAAATCCACCCGTTCTCAATCCTAACTTGTAAAATACTGACTGTTGGAAAGTGTCTCTCAGCATCTGACACAAACGCAAAAATCCCCCTTTACTATCTGCATGGAATGCACCAGGCATTGACTTTGGCGCTGTAAGATGATATAGTATTAGGAGAGACAACAATAGAGAGTAGTATGAAATACCAAAAAGGTTGGTTTGGGTGGTGGATGCCTCAAACAACAGAGGACATTCCCCCAGGAGACCGGGGTTTGTGTCGCGTTCTTGTCTACGTGACATTGAAACTAACATTTTCTAACCCCACCCACCCTCTTTTCAAACCATAACTGTCCCGTTGTTCTGCCGCATGTCAATTAAACATACATCCCGACCCAGAGCGTTAAAAAGTGACGTCAAGAGTCCCGACCAAGCGGGTCTAGATATGACGCTAAAGGAGCGTCAATAACAAACGCCAAAGGCACCTGACCAAGCATCACTTTCTAATGCAATGGGAGAGAGAATGCGTTGAACAACCACATTGAGACCACTTGAAAGGCAAGGGTCTCAGTTCCCTTCCATGTGCTGATGCTGTTGAAAGTTAACACATAGGGCCCTATTTTAACGATCTAAGAGCACGGCCATTCCCTTTAAAAACCAGGCGTGTTTGGCCCTTAGAATTTTGCTTTTATGATTGAGGATTTGCATCTTAATATTTTTATTTTTAATCTTCTACATGTGTGTGCTGCTGTGCGTCCCTGTGTGTGTGTGTGTGTGCGTCCCTGTGTGTGTAACAAGCATAGCGTGCGCACTGTGCACGAGCCTAGGCTCATTTTACTAATGCGCTGTTAAAATAACAATGAAATGCTGCGGTACTGACTTTAGACCAGGTTTTTGTTGGTCAATGGCACGATCACTTTCTGCTGTTGCAAGATAGCAATACGCCCAGAATGCACCTGAATACACCTCCCTGTAAGACCAGCCCACCCAGAATACACCTGAACACACCTCCCTGTAAGACCAGCACCCCCATGGGCACAAAGATGGGCGCAGGTGCATTTGCTATTTAAACGACTTGGGCCAAGGACGGGAAATTGACAACTGCTCCGGTCTTAAAATGGCAAAGACACTTGCGTCTGGCTTTGCGCCGCACTGCGAGATAGAGCCCTCAGAGTTAGTACTGTGGTCCTGAAGGAAATTGCATTCTTCTATTGTGATAATTTGGGTTCAGTTTCATGCTCATGTTTTCAACTGGCCGGAAGGTTTAATTTTAAAAGATAGTTTTCACACCTGTACACAACTGTAACAAAACTGTTAATATTAGCCTATCTTTGGTGCTAACTCTGAGTTCTGATGTGTCAATGCTATATAAACGCAAAGTTTCTCACTTTCAACATTTCAGAGTCTGAGCCCATTATGAAAGCTTTTATGAGATACCTATGTGTTGGTGCCTTTGTGTTTTCAATGGTACTTCACAGATTCAGGCATGACCAAACAGAGCTGGGGGAGTATACCAAAGCACTCATTGTTCATGTAAAAAACACTTCACAACAATCAACAGCTGCAATGAAAAACATGATGAAACTTTGTTCTCCATATTGTTTAGGGCCTGTCAAGTACACAGAGAACCGAATGAGAATGGGCTTTCAATAGCAAGGGTGAAGTGGCTTTTATAGGGCAGCACAATTACCCAATAAATCAACCTATAAAAGACAACACAGGGTGTCAATTAGCTTGTGTAATTGAATAATTACTGGCCTGAGAGCTCAGGCATCGTTACTACAAGCCCTTCTCCAAATGTCAAAAAGCAATTGAAATAAATTACACATCTCTCAGATCAGCCCAGCGATTAGGACAGCCATAACAATTCACTCAGTTTACCTGCAATAGTTCACTCACATCAGTAAGCTACTACACACACACACACAAACACACATACACACACACACATACATACATGAGTCTGTGTGCATTGCTCTCAAATTCAATTTTTAAATTCAAAGATGCTTATTGGTATGACCCTCACCCTATATCAGGCCCATATTGTAATTAGAGCTGGGCAGCGATTACAATTTTTAATCGCATAATTTCCCTAATTAATCGCAATTAATCGCAAAATGAAATAATTAATTCAAAAGTAGTGTATATAGTGCTTTTAAAAAAAAAAATGTTCTACCATATGAACAAAAGTGCGCTAACATTTGTTCTGCAAAAACTTACCAGCATTTTGTTTATAAAGTAGCAGTTGAATAAAATATTTTGCGTACATCTCAACTTAAACAATGTATTTATCATGTCCAGAGTTGAATTCCATCTGGTTGGAATGTGTTGCATGAGCGACTCCTTCTTATGTCCACGTTCATCTGTTGTTGCTCTAACTCTGCAGCCCTTGCTGGACTGGGTTTAGAGTGCCCCACAACTTCTCTGCACTTCGCAAAGACACTGTCCAACGCGCTGTTACGCAGAGACACTGAGGGACACTGTCCAACGCGCTGTAAAGCAGAGACACTGTGACAGAACGCTGTAGACCGTGCGCAAAGCAGGGGACATGATCAGAAGGCAGAAGGCTCGCAGCAGCGATTAGATTTTGTATCTATTCGTACTATCCGTGCTAACTGCGGTGACTTTGACACATTCTACTGCTGTGCAACTTCAATAAGTGTCCCGCGCATGTTTCAACATAATGTCTGTCCTAAGTTTTCAGTCCAGTCATAGCACGTGAATGCAGCGCCCACTTTTCATCAGTATAACGCACTGCCGTTGTTGTTGCGATTCTCAGACCGATGTCCTCCACAACCCTACTGGGCCTGCAGTCTGTAGCTATCCACGTCGCTATGGCATTTGTTAGCGTCTCTTGCCTTTGTTTATCTAAACTTACCCACATGCTGCATCTAACGTAGTCTGCCGAAGCCTCGCACCACTGTGTGTTTCGCTGAATGATTTGCTGCTATCAACTGTTAAGGTGACATTTCAAACTGGAAGTACTCTGGTGATAAGAAAATTCAACTTTGCAGTATTTAAAAAGCCTGTGAGCAACAAACTTTTACAATGATAAAGAAATAATAAAAACTGCGTTAACGCGCGATGAAAAAAATTGTCTGCGTTAATTGATTAATTAGTTAACGCGTTAACTTGCCCAGCCCTAATTGTAATGTAATGTTACTTTTTAACTTTCCTGTATAGTAAATATGAATGAATGAATACTGACATAAACTTAAAATATATTGATAACAGAAGTTAACAGTTGATGAGGAAGAGATATATTTGTCACATTTATGACCACTTGGTGGTCTTTTGAGTTCATCAGTACAATCGCAGTACTCTCATTATCTGAATAAACCAACCAGTCTTTCAAACCATACAATGAGTTTAATCGGTCGTTCATTCCTACCCTCCAATAAGAACCATAGCATTTCATAAATCAGAGCCTCTGGGGGTGGCAGGAAATACCACCCACAGGAGCATTTTCCATCCTCTACGTCTAAACCACACTGTTGAAGTTGTGAAACGGTCGCAGTTTGGTTACATTAGACACAAAACTTACTCATGTTTCGAATGTGAAAAAAGAAAAAGAAGAAGACATGCCTTTATTTCTCCTGTGAAAGGAAATTCCCATTTTTCCCTTTGTTTGGTACAGATATTACACACGTTAGCAGCATGGTGGCCCAATGGTTAGCACTGTGGCCTCATAGCATGAAGGTTCTGGGTTGGAATCCGGGTCGTTCTGTGTGGAGTTTGTGTGTTCTCCCTATGTTTGCGTGGGTTTCCTCTGGTTTCCCCTAGCATTAAAAAACATGTACTAGGTTCTACAGTCTTGACTTGATCAAGGGCACTGGCTCAGATCTGGAGTTGGTCCCCGGGCGCTGTGAGGCGCTGTGATTGGCTGCCCACTGCTCCCTTGAGGGATGGGTTAAATGCAGAGAATGAATTTTGCTACATGTACTGTATGTGTATGTGACAATAAAAGTCTAATGAATAGATGTTAGAGTGAGGGGGCTGCTCCCTGAAATTGGCGTCCTGAACAGTTGGGGATTTGGTACCTTGCTCAAGGGCACCTTGGCAGTGACCAGGAGGTGAACTGGCACCTCTCCAGCTACCAGTCCATGCTCCGTACTTTAGTCCTTACGGGGACTTACTTTACAGTTCCAACCCAATTTCATACAAACTGAGCTACTGCCACACCAAAATTTAAAAACAAACTTTTATTTTATTTTCCAATGGGACATTAAAAATGGTCTCCTGGGTGACATCACAACTACTACAGCACCTAGAGGGCACCGCCACTAGAAACCTAAATATAGGTTGTAATTGCGGCAATGGGGTTAGGGTTACTGCGTGATTTAATCAACTTGTTGGGGAGTTTTTTCAAGGGAGGGCAGTGTTACACCAAAACAGAAAAAAAAGATTTGACAGAGAACAAAGAAAGGATAAAGACAGGGGGTAACGAGGAAACAAGACACAGGTGACAAGCGGGCTGGGAAACAGGTGGAAAACAGCAGGTAATCACGGAGGCAGGAAAGCACAGGAAGTAGGACTAAATACAAGACGAGACAGAGACCAGACTTCAAAATAAAACAGGAAACAGAAAATATGCAAGACCAGACCAAAAAACTTGACAAGAGACAAGACAGAACCAGGCTAAGATATGTTTATATAAATATAAACAGGAAAACAGACTAAACCATAACACAGGACATAAACACCAACTATGGTTATGAACTTGGGAAACACAGGTTATAATTGCTGCTCCTCTTATTGGAGCCACATTTTCTTGTACCTGCCCATTTCTATTCCCAGGCTGGTAATATTTCTCAGTGCGGTCAGGTAGGTTGCCACAGTATCTTTCCTCTTTAGACCTACACAAATTTGTGTTGTAAAAAAATAGTTTTTTTAGTTTGACTTGTCTTGAGTTGGAAACATGGTGACATCATTAAATAATAAAAAATGAAATTATAGGTCAAGAAACATGATCAGTTAGTGGACAGAAAGGGTGGGAACAAACAGGTTGGTCATACTTGTTTAGAAGCTAGTGAAATCATTTCATTCAGTACGGTAAACAGACATAACAGCTTACCTAGAGGTATGCAGTTCTATGTGCAATGAGGGATTATTAGACATTTTAGTTTGACCTCCAAAGAAAGTGGATAAGATAATCTAGATAAACTATTGGTTTGTTACTAACCTGTTTGACCCTTTGACTGCTCATGTATCCACTGATAAATGGTCCAAAAAAAATGGTTGCCGAAAAGCTGAATCATCCTACATGTAACCAGCATGTATTGTTATTTTGTTTTGTTTGTCATGATGAAATGTGAGATGCTTGTGTGAACAGTGCTGAGCAGCAGTGGAATTTTCCCCTCTCATAACCCAATTAGAAATCACATTGTGGTTGTTAGGTGAATGGTTTATTCATTATCCAGAGGTACATTTAATGGGCCAAACTCATTTATGCGCTCATTATTAAACTTGGCATCAGATCATATTATTCTGCTGTTTTGATCTTTGTGAAGGACGTAAGTGTAAAGAAAGGCAGAGAGAGGCCATTGCAGTGAAAACTAACAACGTGCCAGATCGGAGCTTTGATTAAACATTGAAGGATCGACTCTCACAAAGAACACTGTCGTCTCTATGCTCCGTTTCCATAGACCCCCATGAGTCCCCCCACCATTGTCCAGACCTCTAGCCAGGGTTAACCTCACCTTATTGGCTGGACCAGCCTTTGATGGTTTCCTGGTGCCAACAGTGAAGATGTGTATGTGGAAGTTTGACTCTTACTTCAGGCTAATGAGCAAACATGGGTGTTACTCGCTTTTGATTGGCAGGCTAAACTAAATATGGAGTATCAAGGCCGTCCTTAATAAGATGCTGTTGATTCATGTTTGTCATGGATCCACTGGGTCTGCACAGATGATGTGATCATGTCCCAAGATAGTGTGCGCTCATATTTTGAAGAAAAAGGCCTAAAAAAAGGAAATGAATAAAACAATGAGTGGTAGGCACAAAGTATTGCTTCATGGGTAATTTGAATATTTCTTCCATGTTCCATTTGTTTGATATGCGTATTCATGTCACAATGATTGGCTAACCCTAGAGAAAGAAAAGAGTGACAGACTTGAAAAACCGTAAATGAAAAGAATGAAAGTTAGCTTGAAAAAATGTGTAAGAGACACTGCAGTGCGATCTATGTTTAAAACGAAGGTCAAGGATGGAGGCATAGAAACACAGTGAATTTCATTCTAAGCCGGATTTTTTAGTGGGTGCATCTGTGCTGTGCCACGGTTTTGTTCCGTCCTCGCCATTCCACACTGGGCCCAACTCCCAGATTTTATTATCAAGTACTTGAAAGAACAATCGCTGAATCTGTCATGGTCCATGGTCTTGTAGAGGAGATATAGCCCATATTGGGAGAGTGTCTTTGGTAAACTGACTGGATGCTACAGCTGTTTCACTTCCTGCGCGGCTTGAATGAAAATAGCCCTGGCGCGAAGCAGAGAGCGGCTTCACGAACACGCCGGGTCGCAGCTGTTGGAATATCAAGCATTGACTTGAAAGGCTGCGATTGGCCGGTGGAGAATAGGGGTAAGACCCTGACATTAAAAACCAGGACATCATTCTAAATGTTTCTTTTTCGACGGCTAGTCATGAAATGACTATAACCAACAATGTGTCAGTCTCTAAACAGTTTCGGACTTCCCTCTCCTGTCTAGTGTTCTCAGCCCCAAGCCCACTGGTTTCTACTGCAGACGTAAATATAATACTTAAATATGTTTTTAATTCTGACGGGAATGTGTCCATAGCATTGAACAGCTGGTCAGACTAGTCTTTGACCACATTGTTTCTGATTTAATCAATGTATTGACTTGAAAGACTATTTCAAATCAAATAAAGCTTTTTTTTTAAAGCTGCACTAATTTATGTTGTTGGCCAGTTGGGGGCAGCAGAACAAGGTAGAACTAAACGTCTGATATATCATTTTTCTAAAGTTGATATGGTGAATGCATAGGCAAAGAGTTACGCAAACTATTGGGGCTGAGTGGGTTTATGAGAGCTCAGTCAGTCAGATCAATCAGTTCCTGCTGCTGCAAACAAAAGGAATGTAGCCAGAGGTTTAGTGGTAAAAAAAGAGGTGGGTAAACTATAAATTCTGCGATCAGGTGGACCACGATCACCGATAAGGGGGGCCACGGCCTACCGGTGCACCCTGATGACATTGCTACAGGCAATTTATCACTGGTTGTTCCCTCATAGGTCGCACAATCAGTATTCAGTTCATACATTAATCAAAGTTCTTGTTAAAAAGACTCTAGAAGGAATTATATGGTTGAAATCTATAAAGTTACTAAATGACAAAACAGAGACAACAAAAATATGTGCAAAATATTCACATATAACAAGCTGGAATCAAAGACCTTTTTACTTTGTTCTAACAAAAATTACTCAAACCAACTAATTGATTAACAAAATAGTTGGTGAATACAGTTTTTTCCAATTGCTAACACAATAAAATGACATGCATAGAACAATTATTTAAACTGACACACAGAGCAAAACCTCTTCTCAAGTCCCCAAAAGTCTACACATATTTAATGCTTCACACACATTTTGCAAGACACAACAATCTGACATAAAGTCACATGTTTACCATTTTCAAACCCATTCATCATTAACTACATGTAGGATAGTATGACATGACTGACGAATCTTTGACTTTAGTCTGCCGCTTCCTGCTTATGTTTTAAGCCCTGAACTTTGACTTCCAGGCAGCGCTGCGACCGGGACTTCAAGGCACCCAACCATTGCCCAATCCTAGTACATTACAGGTAGCGCTGCCTGGAAGGCAACGCTGGGGGCTCACTACCCCAAACACCGCAAGAGATTAGTCAACACTGACAGTAATGCAGCGCAATATGATGGACTTCGTTTTAGGTTTAACAACCTATGAAACTAATAATGAACAATATGAAGCTAAAACGACATAAGCTTAATTTAGAATGGCTTTGGGACAATAGGCTATTCAGAGGTGGGTAAACGCACTTTGGAGGTGGGTAAACGCCATTTCCGAATTTTGAGAGGTGCATAAACGGCGTTTACGTGCGTTTAGCCTCCACTACATCACTGAATGTAGCTCAGCGTAAATTCTTTCAGGAAGACTTAACTTTTTATCAGTGCACTCCTAAATCAATTCAGCTGTTATCCTAATAAAAAAAATTTTTTTGCTGTATGTATATCTGCAACTAGTCTCTCCTGATTTAAATATAGTTCAGTGTAAATTATTTCAGGAAGACCTAATTTAATCAATGATCTCTTCCTAAATGGAATCAGCTGGTGGAGGCGTTCACTTCCTTCTTAACTTAAAGAGTCATAACCCTGCTTTAAAAAAATCTGTGTCTCTCTGTGCTATTAAGCTGTCTTTGCAGGCAAAGAGTGCAACCCTCCACCCCCCCTTCCACTTCCAGTCCTCTACTCCAGCTGACCGGTCCGGTCTGGTCTTTGGGCTCCTTCGTTGCCACCACCGATGTCTAGATTCCATCTGGGGGTCTGATGGTTCTCTACCCCTATATAGATATATACAAAATACTTGTAAAGCAATGGATACATTTTACTGAGCTGTACAATAAACCATATTTACATATCTGCAAACATGTCTCTCTTGATTGAAATGAGAGCAGAGGTTACATACCATAAAACCCAAACAATAAGATGGTAAGAAAGATGATAAAGCTCTGTAGAGTTATTGTGCAACCAAATACAAATAAATTTGGTCAGATATGCGCAAATAATGCACTGTGAACAGATTTAAAAAATCTTTCGCAAAAATATCTTTATATACTGTATATATATATAAGCAGCAGAGAAGTAGCACACAGCAATAATTACTGTGTTTGCGGCAGGAAGGCGTGTGCATGTGTTTCAAGATGGAAGAAATTCTTTGTAAACATAGGTCAACATCTCACAGGAGTCACAGGACTGGCTTCAGGTACTTCACCTCTCAAAGTTCACCTATGCCCAACTTGTAGTTTGGCTGCAATTTGCAGCAGAATCAATCTGCTCAGATTGGCCATGTTTACAGATCAACTTTCCATTGCCATTGCATTGAAGCTGCTTGGTGTATTTTGGACATTACACCCGTACTACAGAGTTGGTGACAATTCTGTGTGATTGTTGTTTCATTGATACGGAACAATATTGATTATTGCAGCTTCTTTAAATTACTTTTAAAGAAGCTGAGCACAAGGACCTTTTTGGAAGATCTCCAGAACTTTAGCATACTTGCGTAACCCCGGTTCTCAGAGTAGCATGAGTGAGATGTCTCACTATGGAATACGCCTCCCGGCATATTCCTCAGAAGCATTTATCTCATTACGCCAATCCTGATTGGCTGGTGATCGAGTGTCCGCGTCACGTGGGTCCATCCCCCTTTAAATAGCTTACGCTACGACGCGGACACCATTCAAAATAAGCACCTCTTCTCGCTTCGCCCCAGCAAGAAGGGTTGTCTGGTGAGACATCTCACTCATGCTACTCTGAGAACCGGGGTTACGCAAGTCACCTAAAGTTCTCATTCATAGCATTCGTTTCGATGTCTCACTATGGGATATTGAGACTCCCGTATTGCCAGACAAGCTTATCTCAGGAACCACCGGCAATCAGGTAGCAATGCTCCGCTCCAGCGATGGCCCCGTGCCCAGTACTGCACGTGCCACGCTCGGCGCAGAGACGTCCAGTCTATAAAACCGAACAAAAATGAGAGGTGAAGACCAGCATGCTGTTGCACAAATGTCCTGAATTGAAACGCCTCTAAATAAGGCCCAGGAGGCAGCAAGGCCGCGAGTTGAGTGAGCACGCAGGCCCTGTGGGGCCAGCAAACCCTGACACGTGTAAGCCAGAGCAATGGATTCCACAACCCAATGAGACAGCCGTTGCTTTGTCACAGGCTTGCCCCTGTGGGGGCTAGCCCAGGACACAAATAGCTGGTCACTCCGTCGAAAACCTGCAGTCCTGTCCATGTAAATGTGCAGAGCACGAACTGGACACAGCGCGTGCAACCGCCGTTCCTCTGAGGAAGAGAAAGGCGGGGAACAGAGCGCCAAAAGGTCAATGGGAGAGCATGAGCCAACCACCTTTGGCACAAAGGCAGGATTAGGTTTCAATAACACTCTGACACGCCCCGGGGCAAACTGAGTGCATGATGGAGGCACAGAAAGCGCATGAATGTCACCAACCCGTTTTTCAGACGCCAAGGCCAGCAGCAGCACTGTCTTCAAAGACAGGTGCTTCAGATTGACCTCCCCCAAGGGTTCAAAAGGGGGGCTAGCAAGCCCATTCAACACCACTGCCAGGTCCCATGGGGGAATCAACGGCTTGGAAACAGGGAGCAGCCGTTGTGCACCTTTCATAAAACGGCAAACCAAAGGATGTTGGCCACCTGTTTTACCATCAAACCCCACATGACAAGCTGCAATGGCAGCCAGGTACACTTTTATGGTGGAGAAGGCTTTATGTTTGTCAATCAAGTCCTGCAAGAATGACAAAATTGCGCCAACAGGGCACTGAAAAGAGACATGTCCCTCCCTGAGACACCACTCCTCAAACACCCTCCACAGTATCAGTCTGCATGCCAGCGTGTGTAACTGACGGGAACGCAAGCCCCCCTGACGGTTTATGTAGGTTACCGTTGTCGTGTTGTCCGTTCTCACCAGAAAATGCCTCAGGGCGAGAAACACTGCCAGGAGCTCGAGGGAATTTATGTGACAGCGCCGGAGACTCTCGCTCCAGAAATCCCTCATAAACAGGCGGCCCAGTGGGATCATCAGAATAGCCGCCGCCATCAGTCCCAGTAACCTCAGACATATCCTGAAAGCAACGGACCCGCGTAGTCGAAAATGCGCGAGACAAGCCCTGATAACCCTCACCCTCTCCGCCGGCAGGCGGGCTGTGAAGGACACCGAGTCCAGAGATAGCCCCAGAAATATTATATTTTGCACTGGGGAACGCACACTCTTCTCTGTGTTTATTATAAAACCCGGATTGGTCAGATGGTGTATGAGGATGTGCGTTTGCGTCACAGACTCCTGCTCTGACTGTGCCAAAAGGAGCCAATCGTCCAGATATGTAGCTAGACGGATACCCTGCCGCCTTAACGGGGCTACAGCTTCTTCGGTACACCTCACGAACACTCGGGCTCAGAGACAGACCGAAGGGAAGCACTCTGTACTCGTAACAGACACCCCGAAAAGCGAACCTCAGATATTTCCTGTGCGGAGGATAGATCGCCACATGGAAATACGCGTCTTTCAGATCGACAGATGTGAACCAGTTGCCCTGGCGCACCAGACGAAGCAGAGACGCATGAGTGAGCATCCTGAATTTGTATTTTCGGAGGTATTTGTTCAGAGCCCGCAGGTCCAGGATAGGGCAAATTCCGCTCCCTCCCCGTTCTGGGACCAGAAAATACCTGGAGTTAAAGCCGCTCCGACTCAGCTCGGGAGGCACTACACATATCGCTTTCTTTTCTAACAGCGAGATAATTTCCTCCTGTAGAACGCGAGCTGACTCCCCCCCGGCCTGTGTACAGAGTATGCCTGAGAAGCGAGGGGGGGTAACAGCAAATTGAAGCCTGTAGCCCCGAGATATTGTTCTCAGTACCCAGGCTGAATTTGTGATAGCTGTCCATCTCTCTCTCTGGTAAGAGAGAGGAGTGGCAGCCCCCAACGTGTCCCTTACACTCTGTGCCCTCATTAACTGAGCTATGAGGCCATCTTGTGGCGGTACTCGGGAATGATCCGTGGCCGGCAATGCGCATGCGCGAAGTGTTAGCGCACTGACGGGGTCGCTGGCATCCCGCGTCCCGAGAGGAGCCGTGGCTCCTCTCTGGAGCGGTGAAGCCACTGAGCCGCTTATTGCTTTTTTGTTCATTTTTTCGAACTGCGCCCTCAACATTATGTCTGGATGCGACAGTGGAACATGCTTTAATTCTGTTGAATAGAGTGAGTGTGTGCTTAGGTGACTTGGGTGGGGGGTAGGGCCTGCCATCGCCGCAACAAAGTCTCCGCTTCCCTTGAGGGGACGCGCCCGTCTGGCAGCGCACGCCACAACGGGGAGTGTGGGGGCATCACACTCACGAACAGAAAACGTGGGGCTGGTGAAAGGGGAACTTCCAGCCCCAACGCAGGTGGAGAGAGGTCGGTTGTCAAACCGCCCTCTTCTTCTTTTTCACCTGCTGAAAAGCGGCCTGGGCTGGCTGTCCCGGGGGGGCAGTCGTTTGCGCAGGGGCTTTCCTGGGCCAGCTCCCTCTCGCCTTCTGCTGAGGTGGGGCAGCTGGGGCGGGCTGTGGATCTGCCCGCTTGGGGATTTTGAACTGAGCAGACCGCGAGACAGCTTGAGAGAAAGACTGGCGCGCGGCTGGAGGCGGGGGAGGCTCGGCTTTCCGAGGGAGGCAAAGTTGAAGAGCTTCGTCCTCCTTCTTCTTCGCCTCACACCTCTGCTGCATTGAAGCCAGAGCGGTGCCGAAGACTCCGTCAGGGACGACGGGCATGTCTAAAATGTCCTCTTTTTCCCTGTCGGACAGGTTCGTCAGGTTGAGCCATCTAGCCCTCTCCTGTAGAACCATTAGCCCCATAGATTTACCTGTGGCCTGGACCGCACAGCGCTGCATGCGGAGGCAGATGTCCGTGATTACAGTTATCTCTTCCCACACAGCAGGCTCTGGTTTGGTGACCATGTCCTCACACAGCTCCGCTTGGTACGCTGTGAGCATGGAGGAGACATTCAGAGCTCTTACCGCTAAAGCTGCCGCTTTATACGCCCTCTCGGTCAAGGCAGACTGGAAACGGTCCGCCTTTGACGGCAGTGTGGGGTTCCGTGAGGTTGCCGCAGTCACCCGCGGGTGGAGGTGGGCTGCAACCAACGGCTCCATCGGGGGCATGCGGAACATTCCAAGCTTCTCCATGCCCTCAAACTCCAGGGAAGAAGCTCCCTGACTTGGGGTCTTTCCGCTGAAAGGGAGGTGTTTCCACGAAGAGGATACCTCTTCCAGCAGTTCAGGAAAAACTGAAAATAGCTGTTTTGCCGACCTCTTGGTCAGGGGCAATTTCTTCCCCTCGTAGCGTGATCTGGTGGGCTCCACCACGACCGCGGGCCAAGGGATGTTTAGCCTGGACGCAGCGCGTTTGCTCACGTCCTGCATGTCCATGCTGGGAGCGGGGGAAGCTGGTACACTTCCGTCCTCGTCTCCGAAGGCAGACACAGCATCAGGCTTGACAGCCTGGGCGGAGGGGAGGAACATTTTGAACTCGTCTTCGTCATCCTCTGATATGAGGAGCTCCGAGGAGTCCTCGTCCTCATAGTCCAGCTCGAGTACGTCCTCCGCGAGCGGGGCCGCCGCGCACAGCTCCAGCTGTGAGCCCCAGCTGGGACCAGCGCACGGTACGGCGTCCGCGCCAGACACCTCATTGCCGGCCGGCAAATTGGTGTGGGGCAGGTATGGGTCCTTCCCCGACAAGCTAGCTTGGCGCGCTAGCCGTCGGTGAAGGCTCTTCATGGTAAAGCAGGCACAATGCCTGCATGTACCAGGGGCTTCAACGGCCAGGCGGGCGTGTTCCAGCCCGAGGCAACACAAGCAGACCTGGTGTGTGTCCCTGCTCGAAATTTTGTTACCACAATGGCAAGTCGAGCCCCTGAGTCTTTGTGTCCTCCGGTGTGAGGGACGTTAGAAGACATCTTCGTTAGCAGGAGTTCTAAACGTGAAGATACTGAGCAGTAGCTGGTGTGCTAACGCGCAGAAATAGCCTTACCGTGAAACGGCTAGGCGGATAACGCTCCAGTCTGTGGTGGGACCGAAGAGTCGTGTCGAAGGCAACTAGCGCCCGGCGACGGAGAAGTTAAGCTAGGATGGCTCCGGTCTGTGGACAGTTTAGCTAGCTAGCCTGCACGACTGAGATATGCTTCGAAGCGAGAAGAGGTGCTTATTTAGAATGGTGTCCGCGTCGTAGCGTAAGCTATTTAAAAGGGGATGGACCCACGTGACGCGGACACTCGATCACCAGCCAATCAGGATTGGCGTCATGAGATAAATGCTTCTGAGGAATACGCAGGGAGGCGTATCCCATAGTGAGACATCAAAACGAATGCTATGAATGAGAACTTACAGCCACATTACAGTCTTGGCCTTTGTCAGCAGAGGGCCCAGTTGTCATAGGGACAGGGTACACAATTAGCACCATTCATCAGCTAAATAAAATATGCAAGTGGCTGATAGATTTGCTACACTAACCAGCCAAAAAAAACCAATTGGTATCTATTGAGTGGCTGTTAAAATTTGAACGTTAACTAGTCATTTGGCTGGTGGACAATAAATTCTGCACTCTGCATGGGGATAGTTCATTTTAGGATAATTTACAAACCTGTGGAATTTCAAATCATACTCTGTCACAAATAAAGTATATATTTTCACAAATCCACACATTTTACTTGTTAGTTGATAAATTCAATGTTTGTTCTGGTCTCTTAATGGGAATTGTTGACTATGAAAAATGTAGTGTATCATCAGACATTTAAAAAAAAAAAAAATTCATGTGGAGATCAGGCCTTAAGATATGTGGAATCAATCAGCATGTAGACGAAGAAACGTGGCTGAGTTTATGAGTCCTATCTTCTTCAACTTCCCATCAAAATGTCGGGAAGATCACTCATTTCCCAAATTAAACATCTTTCACTGGTAACTTATTCAAGAGATTCCAATTAGCTGAAAAGTGGTTCTTCATGAATGTGTTCCGCCACCCACCCCCCTTTCCCATTCAAATACTTTAAAGAAAGCCTTAAAGGAGAAAAGCTCCCTCCCTACGCTCCACCCCCCCAATCCTTCTTTATCCGGTGTGTGTGTGCTGCTGCTACTGAGCTCTATCAAGTGGTATAAATCTTTAATTTTGGAGATCAGCATTAATGGACGAAACAGCCTCAGATCTGGGCTCGGCTCCCTGCTTTCATCCTCTCGGCTGGAGGAATTCCAGGAGGGGAGGTGGGAGGGGGGGGGGGGGGGGACTCGGCTATGCGATCGTTTGCTCCCATAAGTACACAAAATTAGCTGCTTATCAGCTGATCTCCGTACATGATCCCTCAGAAATCTTTTTTCTGTGCGTCCAAGGCTGCTGCCTCTGCCACAGCCTGGGGTCTTTCCTGGCCCTACATAGACGGGATGATGGAGGGAGAAGGTGGGGGGTGGGGGGTCTAATCAAATCACTTTTCAAAGACAATAAGGCCCGAGCTTCGTCTTCGTGCAGAACTTCCCCTGTCGCCATCAGACACCAGGCTTCAGCCTGTTACCTTGCAGCTCGGCAGCATGAAGACAATTGAATTGTCATTAATCTGTTTTAGCCTTCTGCGTTTTCCTGTTTTATCAAAATTCAGCGAGCTACAATAAACAGGGAGAAATATAGAGTGGAGAGTGGAGCAGGGAGCACTGCAATGCTGCTATTGTTTTCATGTATCCCCTTTTGTTAACTCAACCTTCTCCTAATCAACTTAAGCGCCAAATGCATTGGTGTGCTGTTCTATTTGGACTTATCTTGCCGAATGCGAGCATCAGATATTCTCCAGGCAGTTTCGTAATGTTGCTGTTGCCCCGTGTTTCTCTACATTAATGGGTGCAGGCTCTGGAATTAGGCTGGGCGCTGCCTGTTAATGGAGCCTGTGAAAGCTGGAGAGTGACTGCAGCTCTCGTTAGCCGAGCCGACGGCTATTGATTGCGGCGGGCCACTGGGGGCTCCCTACCTGCGTTTGACTTTGTACTTCTGCAGGAGTTGTAAGGGTCTGCTGAACAACAGGGACCACGCACATCTCAAACAAGGTCTATGAAAAGCCTATCAATTAGGCTTTGAAGGTCAAGCAAACTCTCCCTCCCCCGCGCTATTCTTCCCTGTCTCCCCACTCTGGCTTGGTCTTGAGAAGGCTGTATCTCCTCTGCTCCCTCCAAAATACATCTGAAGACTCCATTCAATTAAATATCTCTCAGCTCCAGCTGCTCCCTAAGTGAAAGGTCAACTAAGTCCAGGAGGCTAAAAGAGAAAGGCTTGGCTTCTTCACACCCCGTCCCCACAACAAAGCCTCCCCCAAGCAGGCGCTCTCGCTCTTAATGATACCCACTGGTCAATCCCTAACTAGCAGTGACAGTTACCCCCAAGCACCACTGCAGACCAGAGCCAATCGATCAGGTGAAAAAAAAATACATATAATGATAACCCGCAGACATAATGTCAAGCCCTTGCACTGTCCCAATTGGTTGACATTCAGGTAGATAGTGGGGAGAGAGAGCTGGCCAGACATCAAACGCAAGGTGCAACAGCGAGCTGTCCACTGAGGTGGGTTAACCCTCTCACATGAACTCTAATTATCCACACTATGGCCTCAAGGAGTCCCAGAGGAATGGCCAGCGAGCCCAACAACACACACACACTCAATAACCATCAACACAAACACCACCTAATTGAGGCAAATTGGGCCTCATTACTTAAGCTTTAGTGCAGCCATGTTGAAAGTGAAGCTAATTGTGTGTTTGGACCAAGGGATGTGCAATAGTCCATTTTCCACGACAGCTGTCGAAACAGTGGTTTATCTGCCCTTTTATTTTAAATATTCCATTACTGCCCAAAATATTCCAAATTATACTTTAAGGCAGCCAATGATTTCCATTCATTTCCATTTCCGCTGGTTTCTATTCATATCAGTGAGCATGAAAATCCGTCCTAATACTTAATTTTTCAGTGTTATCCACAATAGGAAACAAATGTATTCATTAATTTGACCTGCCACCTCTATAACTCTCCATAAGAAACATTGCTGTCATGACTAAGAGGTCAAATGCTCCCTAAAGTCAGACACTTCATTGTCCAAAAATGATGAAACACACATAAATGAACCACACTGATGTACTGGGTGACATGTTCCTTTATTACCATGAGCAGATGCTAAAATGCTTAGTGAAAAGACTAAAGGTGTAGCAGTCCTGACACAGCCCTTATGTTTAGGGTTTTTTCCTAACTCAAGCAGTGAAGAGCTACCTTTAGTCATGTAGAGTTAGTGTGGTTAATGTGTTAGGTTAATGTGGCTCCAGATAATTAAAAATGATCTGTATTGTTTTTAGCCATATTAGCATTATGGCTAGAGGGATGGTAATGTCTGCTGGCCGGTCAGGCCACTTTGGTCCAGACTGAAATATCTCAACAACTATTGGAAGGATTGCCATGAAGTCAAAGGGCACAAAATAACATCATTTGTAGATGGTCCATAGCATACATGCAAGCACAAGTTCCTAACAGATTACTTTTTCTTTGTCAGCGCAGACTAATTCATTCAATGCATTAAACAAATTTCATGCATAAAAGTCATTAGTAATGCAATTGTAATTTTTAGTAAATGTGATCAAAAATGAGTTTGTGCAAATACCAGTATTGCCCTCTAATTAGAGACAGACAAGTGGAATCAGCCATTTGCTCCAATGCCACTGAGCTCAAAATTTAAGCTCCATTGATTTGTCTGGTTTAAAACTGGGTTCCACTTTCCAATTCTCCACTTAAAGTAAGAGAAATTTATCAATTAGTTGATATGAAGGCCTCTCTCCCAGTCCCCTTCTCGGATTCAAGTTAGTGTCCTTTTCTTTTGGATTTGAACCGGACAGACGGCCTGACTCCAGTGGCAGAGGAGAAAGTGCTGGTCTGGTCCGCCTCAAACTCCCATCAATAGGCTGCGGAGTGGCAGCCAAGCAGCAGTAAGACAGGATGGCTGTCGCTACTTCCCTGATTACAACAGCAGACTGCAGGAGGATACAGCGAGACGCTATGAGACCGGCAGGATCTCTTACACACTCCCTGTCTTACCTCTGATTTCTCTATCTCCCTTCCCTCTCTTCCCCAAATGAAAAAGTGCAGACTAAAGACGATCACATTTCCCATATTATCAATACTATCTGTGCTGTGGCCCTGCTGCGATCCTGTTGCCCATGGCCTTGTAACCTTGTTCAATTGTCTCTGTCCTTCTCCACTGCTCCACTGCTCCCCTGCTCTCCTGCTCTTACTGGAAAAACTGGTGACACTATGCTACAAGTCACAATATCATCTCATCATAAGCAAAGATAACTTCTATTTTACGTTGGCCATTAGTTTGATCATAATAATCAGTATGGCATCTCCATTACTGTTTTAAATTTGTTTCTCATAGTTAGAGGATTATCGTTTCTGCTGTTACCAAGGCTACAGCTAGTTTCCTTTAAAAAATGTTTCCTTACAGTATATACATAACCATTACTTATATTAATATTGCTAGAAAGCTGCCTTTAAACGGGCAATATGTAATGCTGCTTCCAAACCCCCCACTTTTGATGACGCTGCCTGGCATTATGGGAGTTGGTGCCTTCATGGTTAATACCATTGACCATTGTTAATACCAAATGTATCTGTTCACAGATGAGTTGATGCACTAAAGTTGTATTTATGTTTGTTATAAGATATATTCGATGTACTATATTCAACTGCTTGGCTGTGTAGCGATATATGGGTGATTGTCACACTCTGTTCTCATGAAAGCTTATGCAAGCATTTCACAAAATGTTCTTTTTGTTGAAACATGTATCTCACGTTCTCTTATTGAAACATGTATCTCACTAACCAAGGACGGAGGTCTAACCACATCACACACACACACACACACACTATGCTGTTTGTATCAACCTATAACCCAACCACATGATTACACACTCACACACTATTATTGTTTGTATCAACCTATAAATAAAGGAACAAGGGACTGCCTCGGCGCAACTCTCTCTTGGGTGTTCAGCCCAGCAGGTTGCCCTTTGTACAAGGTAGCTTGGTTGTCCCGTGTCATCTCTTGAGCCATCTTAAACGTGAAGAGAGAAATCTCTTCACAATGTTACATAACGTTTCTTCATGTCATGCAATACTAATAAAACAGCCACTATTTCCAGCATAATTGCTCAGATTATATTTGTGATGATATCTGACCAGTTAGCAAGCTAACAATAGCCAGCCGCTAATAACCATTATATCGCAATGTATTTCACATGTCAGTGTCTCCTCTTGGATTTTGTCATCACCGGGAGGAAAAGTAGTTTGTTTCTTTGCTAGCTGGCTGGGGGCTAACTGTGGCTGTTGTCCTCTCTCATAGGTCCGAAGTCTCTTAGCTGCGGGACATGAACAGACAGACCTTGACATCTGTACACATACAGCCAACGTTACAAGGTGAATTTAATCATGGGTTAGCCCAGCACTGTTAACCGTGGTCAAAAACAATCATATTAAAAATAACTTCATGAGTGTGTTTAACGTAACGGCACAGTTTAGCCCCCAAGCATTGGCAGGAGCCACTTGTCAACGTAGCATATCAATGTATAAAGTCTCTGTGTTTAAAAATCAACTCGTTCTACCTTTGAAACTCGTAAAATACGGAGGCTTGGCCAGTGTCTCAGCATCAGACATGATGTAAAAAGCCCACTTTAGTGTGTGTGTGTGTGTAGGACGCACAGAGTAGAGCAGCAGCTGCGCAACACCTGAAGATGACGTAGGATTAAGAGAGACAGCGGTAGCGAGTAGAATGAAAGTCTGAAATTCCTCGTTGGGAGGTTGGTGGTGGTGGTGGGGGGGGGATGGGTCAAACAACACATGACTATCACCCAGGAGACCAGGGTACATGTCCCGCATGTCACTTTACCTAAACCCAAATTTCCTGTTCTTCTTTACCTAAACCCAATTGTCCCGTTCTTCTTTTCCTAAACCCAACTGTCCTATTCTTGTTTTTCTAAACCCAACTGTCACGTTTTTCTTTACCTAAACTCCACTGTCCCGTTCGTCTTTTTCTAAACCCAACTCTCCCTTTCTTCTTTTCCTAAACCAACTGTCCAGTTCTTCTTTTACTAAACCTAACTGTCCTATAAATTTACCTTTTATAAGCCCACCCACCACCTTTTCCTTAACCTAACTGCGTCAATAGTGACAACAATACTCCCAACCTAGTGGTTTTATAGAAGCGCGAGTAGATCGCTAAAGATGCTAAAGGAGACTTTTTAGCGTCAATATAAATACCAAAGGCACCTGACCAAGCCTGACCAATGTGTTGGAAAAGTAGAATGTAAGTAATGAAATGCTGTTTGGCAGGATAAATGCAGTATTACTGCTACCGAGTATAAATCTTTGATATTGTAGGATTTACAATTACTCTGTGACATATGTGGTGTATCCCGTGTTTTGCCATAGGTAAGAGTAACTAGAGGGGTCAAAGGTTATATGACACCACTGGCATACAACCAAACAACACGCTCCGTGTCATTGAGTTTGAACATTGTTGGAAACATTTGGAATAATGTACAGTAAGTACACTAAAAAATATACATAGAACATGTGTAGTTATTTTTAGACATTTCTATGTAGAAATATTTTAAATGACCAGGAAAAACCATAGTGACCTATGTAATGTATTATCCAATTGTTCTTCAAAAGCTGCCATTCAGCTGGAAATGATTGACTAACCATTAAACACGCTGTGTTGTTAGTTCTAATGAAAAATGATTCTGCAGTTTTAGTACATTAATGTGCTCAGAATTAAACGACCAAGGTCAATAAGGAATGTAAATTTAAATGTAAATGTGCTGTATTTATATAGCGCTTTTCCAGTCTTAACAACTGCTCAAAGCGCTTTTACATCTACAGGAAACATTCACCATTCACATACATTCATACACTGTGGCCGGGGCTGCCGTACAAGGTGCCACCTGCTCATCAGATAAACATTCATACACATTCACACTCCGATGCGCAGCACCGGGGGCAACTCGGGGTTCAGTGTCTTGCCCAAGGACACTTCGACAATGACTGCAGGGGCGGGGATCGAACATAACGGGCAACCGCTCTACCACTGAGCCACAGCCGCCCCATAGGAACTACCAGACTTATTCAACGTACCTGACTGGTCTGTGATGAAAACCTAATTGATCCATTAATTAAAAGCGTGTTAACAATGTAAGAATTTTTTAATATTATTAGGCCAGCATGGTCGAAACATTTGACTTAAAGACCAACGAAGACCCTCTAATCAGTCCTTTGGATTTGTATTGATTTTGGGATCATTCTGCCCTCGATGTCAAAGACAACACATGCTGTTTGGTTTTTCATTAAATGCATGTCTCCATAGTTCTACCAGCAGACCATCCAGTCAATATCACATGTTACAATGTATTTCCCCTTACAATGATTACCTATTGACCCTTCCCCTTGTGGGAATACTTTATATGACATAGGGTCTATTCAAATATTCAAATATCCTGTAAGCATCTCTTTCAATAAAAACAAAATCCATAACTGGATTTGGATTTCTTCAGCTGTGGGAAAACTGAGAAGCTCAGTATATGACTGTCTCATATGACACTTTAATGCTGTAGTAGTTGGCTTGTTCTGGACAGACTTGGTAAATGTTCTTATTGTATGACAGCAGTGCTGACCATTTTCTGGAAATATGAAAGCTTTCTCATTGATTAAACATTATTGCAGCTTTTGGATATGGATAGTAAGTAAAACCTTCATTGGCTGTCATGTAGAGTAGACGTTTCATAGTTCACTAAAAGACCAAAAGGGATTTATAAAGAAGTGGTTCCACAAAACTTTGACATTTTTGCCTTCAAGTCTGGTTTCATTTTGTCAATGCAAAATCTTGTATTAAACTTGAGTCAAACTGTTCCATGACTAGAAACCTAAAATGAGCCAGGCTGATTAAATTCCTACTTTTCTGTGAGCATTTCACCCAGGTTCAAATGCCTCCTGAGTGCCTGAAATGGTTCATTTGTTGAAGCTGTCCCCTGCATCCATTTCTACAGGTTTCAAAGTCATTCATTTCCTTTGGCTCCTTATTTCTTCCTTTATTCTGAAAGTACTACTTGCTCGCTTTGATTGAACTCAATGGGATTACAACAGAGTTAATTGCTCCTGGGTTTGTCCACTTATTACCATGTGAACTCCCCCTGGTTCCCATTGTTTCCAGGCCTTCTATAAAGATTACGTGCTCCTGCTGCAGAATTGCTCTATTGTCTCCTATGGAGCGTGGGCTCAAAAAAAAGGAAGGTGAATGGCATATGGTACAAAAGAGAGGGCCACAGTGGCAAGAGGTGGCTGTACATGCACTAATGAAAGTGTAGGTACAGCCTTCAAAATAGAAAAGCTGGCAGGTCTCAGATTGAGCTGTAGAGCCAAATGATTAGATGCTGGTAAATAAAGTGCTACTTTATTTTAAGGTTATACAGTGGTACTTTATTTACCAGCAGGTAAAACAAATATGATTAAGCTATAGGGCAATGGTGGCCACTTTGGCTCAGACTCAAATATCTCAACAACTACAGGATAGATTGGCATGAAATTTGGAACATATTGTTATGTTGCCCAGAGAACAAATCTTGTTGACGTTGGTGATCCCCTGATGCTCCCTTTAGCACTAGCCTGGCTCCACCCTCCTAACTACTTCCACTCAATTTTCCTTTTCTCCACAGTGCTGCGGAGGAAGGTCTGTCTATTCCACACAGCATTGTTGGATGGGAGAAAAACGTGCTCTGGTTTTCGGCATTTCTTTAAACCAATCACAAGTTGGACAGACTCACTTCACCCAAGGGCTTGTTCTATGATTTTGTCTCCCATAGAAACTCTGTACACAAGCCATAAAATGCATGGATGTTCCCAATGCCTCCTTTGCAAAGAGTAGATATTCAGAAAACTAAACACAAATAAAGAACAATCACAATCGTCTTGGGCGGAACTAAGCAAACAGATCCACAACTTGTTTTTGAGGAACATGTGTACATTTAAAAGCAGTTTTAATCATCAACAGAAAACTCTGATTGGACAGATAGTCTAGCTAGCTGTCTGGATTTACCCTGCAGAGATCTGAGGAGCAGCTAACCATATGCCTCAAATATCCACCGGAGGTTAGAACACCAACACAAAGACAGAGGAAGGCGACGGACATGCGGCGGAATTTCCAGTGGCAACGGAGCAATCCCTGAAGTGGAACGTTGTGGATATTTCCACACTTACTGGTTGCAGGTGGTGAGACCTGGATCCACCACTACAGTCCTCCCAGGTTCTTTGCAGAGATCGCCAGCATTTCACACACAGACTTTTGAGAAGGTCAGGCGTGCTATTGTTGGTAATTAACCCCCTTGTGTTGACACAAGAAAACATTGCCAACAAAGCCTCACCTCAGAGGGCCATGCACCCTTAAACCTGCACTTATGACCCACAGCCAACAATCAACATCAGCAACACACATACACACACACACACACACACACACACACACACACACACACACACACACACACACACACAAACACACATACATCAGAGCAGATGAGAAAAGGTCAGACGGAGCACTTCCCCAAACCTTTGGTGGTGTTTTGCTTTGACACTGGGAGAGTGGTGTGTTGAGGGACTGTCAGAACTATGAGCGCTCTGCCAACAGAGAGGTGTGCAACCTTTAGTGTCCTGGTCTTGAGAAGCACCACCACTCTCACCTTAACATTGTTTTAAAGGCCATGTGTACTATTTACACTTACATTTACCCTTTAGTTTGCTGTCTCCTCAGCTGGAGGTGTGACTGGCATAGTTATGAGCAGACACAGAGACCACTTCGCCACGTACCAAAACCATCTTTTTTTCCCTTCTTCCCTGGCATCGGTTCAATAATATTTGCTTCCAAACAGAGCCATTTGTAAATGACTCAACAAACTACTTCATAAACCAGGCCTATAGGTGGCGCTGTTTCTGCTACAGAAAGTCCCCAGGAAACGGAGAAGAAGAGGCGGAGCATGCACATAAAGCTTGCCCGCTGTATACAAACAGACCGTAGAAGAAGAAACCATAACACAAGAAGAAGACGACGAAAATGACTAATGCAAGGAAACCAGAATCGTTTGTGTGTTGTTATGAAACGTCCTCAGAATCAGAATCAGAAATACTACATTTACTGTCAACAAAGATTTTTACATCACATGATAATGTGTTAGGAATGTAATTTGGTGTGCGGTGACACTTCTTAAGACATGTCTTATCCTTCATGATATCTCAATGACAAATCAAAATGCTACCACTTTACTTGAGGTCAAAGAATGTATTTGTTACGGTCTTAATGGTGTCATGACAACCAGTCTTATCCTTCATAATATCTTAATGACAAATCAAAATGGTGCTGCTTTCCTTAAGGTCAACAAATCTATCCATTACACTGTCATAATAGTGTCATGACAGTGTTGTGAAATATCCTGTCACACACCTATCTTACCATATGATAGAATTGGTCTCCAACCATGCATATCTAATTTTAATAATCATTATGTCAGCATGTCATGAATACAAAAAAGGTGGATTTTCTGTTTACATCAAGTTGTCATGACAAAGACATCCCAAACTAATTTAATGTCAACCTGTCATGAACTTCTGGTAATGTCCCTTTGATTAATGTCAAGTTGTCATATTAAAGACATATTTAACGTTAACTTGTCATGACGAAGACAACTTCTGGTAATGTCACTTTGATTAATGTCAAGTTGTGATAATCAAGACAACCCAAACAAAGTCAACTTGTCATGACAAAAAACCAAATGACCCTTAAGGACATAAAATATATATAAAAATAAAGTCATGAACGTTTAGGACTTGTTTATAAGGTTTATGACACGTTCATGACAGTGTCATGTCATAGTTATGACAGCGTCATGTCACGGTTATGTCAATACTGTCAAGTAAAGTGTTACTGAATCTTTTCTTTTAACTGTCACTTTTAAAGTATGGGGCGCCGTTTGTAAAGCGGCTCATGCTGAAAATAACAGCAACATTTTGTCACATTTAGCTTTAATAATGTTTAAAAAACTGGTATGAAATTTTGAGGGTCACTTTCTTGCACATTTACAACAACATTTGTCAACTTGGAAATATTTTAAATAGTTAAATCCAAATATTAAATGTTACACCTAAATGTTAAATCTAAATCTAAATGTTAAATCTAGATATTAAATCTAAATCTAAATGTTCAATCTAAATCTAAATGTTAAATCTAAATATTAAATCTAAATCTAAATGTTAAATCTAAATCTAAATGTTAAATCTAAATCTAAATGTTAAATCTAAATGTTAAATCTAAATGTTAAATCTAAATATTAAATCTAAATATTAAATCTAAATCTAAATCTAAATGTTAAATCTAAATCTAAATCTAAATGTTAAATCTAAATATTAAATCTAAATGTTAAATCTAAATATTAAATCTAAATCTAAATGTTAAATCTAAATCTAAATGTTAAATCTAAATGTTTCGGGTGAAACTAAATATTTAGCTAATATGCAAATTAAAATGCCAGTAACCGGAAGTACCAAAATAAAAGCTCGAGGAGGTCAGTGTGTGTTTATGGTGTCAAATAACAAATAAAAATCATCTCATCTGGGGAAATGGACTCTTGAACTTGGATAAACATGATAACAACTGCCTAAAATAATAAACACAGTTGGGTAAACTGTATTTGAAGAATACTTTGAGTTTTTAGTGTCACTTTTATGAATGGTGTGGGAATTATGACCTGTAGCCACTATTGCCAGTCACCAGGGGGGGGGCTCACTTTGACTGATCTGTCATGTTCACTTGCATTAAGGCCAGCTAGAGCCTATCCCTGCCCGCCCCCGACAAGGCACGGTAAGCTACTGTCGGCCATGGTCACACTGCGAAATGTCCAACAAATCAGCGTTAGCCGAGAACATCGGCAGAGCCGTCCTGGTGGCTGAACAAACTTATTCAACAGCGACAGCAACAGCCTCAGGGCCACCGCAGGCCACCTCGGTAAGCATGTTTTCCAAAACACAGAGCTAGCATTGGATTGTTGTCAAGGTAGTAGCAAATCTCTACTGGCTAGCAACCGTTAGCTAGTTTAGTTAAGTTAGCCTTGACAACAATCCAATGCTAGCTACTTGTTTTGGAAAACATGCTTACCGAGGTGGCCTGCGGTGGCCCTGAGGCTGTTGCTGTCGCTGTTGAATAAGTTTGTTCAGCCACCAGGACGGCTCTGCCGATGTTCTCGGCTAACGCTGATTCGTTGGACATTTCTTAGAGTGGCCAACAGTACCGTGCCTTTTCAGGGCCGGGCGGGGATGGGCTCTAGCTGGCCTTAATGCAGGCGAACGTGACAGACCAGTCAAAGTGAGCCCCCCCCCCCTCGTGGCTGGCTATAGTGACTATAAGTCCGACACCATTCATAAAAGTGACACTAACAACTCAAAGTACTCTTCAAATGCAGTTTCCCCAACTGTGTTTATTATTTTAGGTAGTTATTATCACACTGTAAAAAAATATTTGTTGACTCAACTTAAACATATGTGTAACCTGGTTGCCTTAGAATTCTAAGTTGTTTGGAAATCAGATGTTAAGTTGCAACAAAGAGACAATCAGTTCTCTCAACTAAAAGTTGGGAGTTCACTTAACTAATGATATGTTCAGTCAACTAAGGCTTGTTTGTAAACACAACTTTCAATTTAGTGGATCCAACTTCTAATTATGGATTACATGGACTAATGATTGTGTAGAGTCAACTCCAATTTACATCAGTTCAACATTATATAGTGGGGCTAATGTGCATTTTGAAGTTGTCTTGACTAAGCTCTTTATTTGTCTTGACTTCATTATGTTTGTTGAATTAACATATCAAGTAAGTTGCCTCAGTTGCCTTGAAAATCTAAGTTCTTCCAACTTTCTTCTTTAAGTTTACACAAGACAAGTGTGAGACAAGATTAACCAAAAACATTTATTTCACAAATTCAAGTGTTTCAATGCAAAACATTGGTAAGACACAGCATCAACACAAGGATTTTGTGTGTGTGTGTGTGTGTGTGTGTGTGTTTGAGTGAGTAAGAGAGAATGAGAGAGAGAGTGTGTGTGTGTGTGTGTGTGTGTGTTGTGTGTGTGTGTGTGTGTGTGTGTGTGTGGGAGGGAGAGTGAGTGTGTGTGTTGTATGAGAGAGAGAGAGTGTGTGTGTGTGTGTTTGAGAGAGAGTGAGAGAGTGAGTGTGTGTTGAGAGAGAGTGAGTGTGTTTGAGAGAGAGAGAGATTGAGTGAGTGTGAGAGAGAGTGAGAGAGTGTGTGTGAAAGAGAGTGTGTGTGTGTGTGTGTGAGAGAATGAGTGTGAGAGAGAGGGTGTGTGTGAGAGAATGAGTGTGTGAGAGAGAGTGAGAGAGAGAGTGTGTGTGAAAGAGAGTGTGTGTGTGAGAGAATGAGTGTGAGAGAGAGGGTGTGTGTGACAGAGAGTGTGTGTGAGAGAGAGAGTGAGTGTGAGTGAGCGTGTGTGTGGGTGAGAGAGTGAGAGTGTGTGAGAGTGAGTGAGTGTGTGTGGTGTGTGTGTGGTGTGTGTGTGTGTGTGTGTGTGTGTGTGTGTGTGTGAGAGAGTGAGTGTGTGTGTGTGTGAGATAACAAATACCCGAGTGTGAAAGACGGTGGAAAAATTGAATAAGATATACAGTCACATATGTTGACAAGAGGCAAGAAAACCAGCATATTTTGAGACAGAGCAAAACAACTCTCGGGACTTCTAGTCCATCTCAGCATCAACAGCTAATACATGCATAACAGTGTGCTCACCAGAACATGCAATGTTGACAGAGCAACTTAACAAGGCTATTTATTTGAGTGAGTAAAACAATATTCAAATGGCAATAGTTTTAGTAATAGTGATACAAACTAATGTAAATGTAAACGGAAGAAATTCATATACATTACATGTAGAAAAAAAGGAAAATTCAAGGCACTCTTTGTCAAAATTATTTAATAAGCCTTTTTTTACTGGCTAGACAATTTAAAAGACATAGGGAGAAGCAACCCAAGGCACAGACAATAGAAGAGAGATACAGACCAGAAAAGACATCAGTGCTGCAGAAGTAAAAACTACTACTAAACTACTACTAAACTACTCTACCTTTTAAAAGTTTGGGATCACCTTGACTTTTTGAACAAAAACATCCATAAGATTAGTCATATAGAATATATACAGGACATGAAGATATTGTCAGAGTAAGAAATAACGATTTTGATCATGACTTTGTACTTCAAATGTTGCCTTCAACAAAATACAACACGGCCTCACGACAGTTTGTTATATGGTCACGTTATTTTTTATCTATTGATTCATGTACAGGGACACGTTTATCTTGTTTTTGTGTGCGGGACTTGATCCGCAGTCTCTGGGGGACGCAACAACGGGGAAATGAAACGTCTCTGGGAGACGCATGACAACGTGATGGTTGGGTTTAGGAAAAGAAGAAAGGGGAAAGGACACGTCACACGGACATGATCCGCAGTCTCCGGGGTGAAAGTCCTGTGTTGTTTGACCCATACACCCCGCAACCAACCTCCCTGCGTGGATATTTGGCTTTTCATACTACTCGTTACCGTTGTTGTGCTGTGATCATGAAAGATGCTTCCCATTAAAATACTGGGTGGCAAAATAGATACTTTTTGCATGCATTCAATACCTTTCTACCCGTCCCTTTTCCATTGTGCTAGGGCTGTAACTGCTGAAAAAGGTGGCTATTTTGATGAAGGCAATATTTGAAGTTCAAAGTCATACTTCAGTTTAAAATAATTATTTCTTACTCTGACAATGTAAACATGCCCTGTTTATGTTCTAATTTTGTTAGGGAGATACACATACCAATCTTTTCAGCGATATACTTTGTTTGTGGCTATGATCTTCCTATGTGTATTGTAGGCACCTGCACTTACTAATCTGAAATACATGCTCAAAAGGTGTTACCAAATGTGGCTGTCAAGTGAACAGACTTTTCCTAAAAGGACAGTCAAACTACTGAAACGGAAACTATTACTTACATCATCATCTAGAGACTCAACAAAAAGCTGAAGTTCCTTGACAATCTGCAGTCTCTGTCTGTAAAGACGCAGGAACTTAGGGACAAACTCATCTAGGCGGTCAAAAAATGGCTGCTTCAGGTTCATGGAGACAATCCGCCAGAATTCTGCTTCAATCTGCATTTAAAACATGGAGACAAAATATTAATATAAAAGCAGAATATAATCAAAGGAAGAATGTAATACAAGTCACTTTAATAATACACTAACCTGGTGCTCTGTGAACAAAGCAGACCACCTGGCTTTGAGATCCTTGTCCAATGGCTCCTTCCCAATAATCTCCTTTCTCCTCAGAGAAAAGGTGCTGTCAATAAGGGCATATCAAATCCAAAAGTGATGATGTCTTTCCTGCAACACAATGTTTCAAGATAGACAAAAGAGAGTACCTATACTAAAAAGGTAGATTACCAATCACCCAATACACACCAAAAACCTTGTAGTCATTTTTGGCAGTACCTAAAGGGTTACTTACCTCAAAATCATAAATAAACAACCCAAGAGCAAACTTATTTGGTAAAGTTCATCAACTATATCTTGTATTGCAGATTTAGATATATCTAAAACTGCCTGCATTCGTAAGAATAAACAAGCAAGACTATACTTAAGTTTCCTCAATGTCCTCTTCCTCATAAACATCATTATCAAAGTTTAGGCTTAACTCAATATCATCCTCTAAATGATCTGAATCTCACTGAATCTGGTCAGTGACTACAGCATGGCTCTCACTTCCAAAATTAATAATATCAGGTCTTACATCATCTACACTGGGCACATGGTGATACCTGCTCTTGTGAGCCTTAAAAGTGTTGTAGACATTGGATTTGAAAGAGCACTGTTTAAAAGGACAATTCACTGTTTCCCTTCTCTTAACATGCGTTTATAAATGAACAAAGTATTTTGTAAGGTTGAAAGGTTCACAAAAATCACACAGTTCACACAACAGTTGTGCATTTACAGGCTCATAGTGAATTTTTCGGGCAAGCTGGGCAACCAAATGTTTTTTCAAAGCTGCTTGGGTCTTGAGGATGCAGGGACAGTCTTTGTATATGCAGAGAAAAGGGAAAGCAGTTCCATTGAATCTATGCTGACCTTTGTAATGCCATTTTACTTTTCGCTGATTTGCTGAGGAAAAACTACAAAATTTACAGGTACTGCATCAATCAGGCCACTGAATGAATCTTTGGTCAGTTGTTTCTGAAGAAAGAGAGACAAAAATACTGCATTAGCGTGGCTTAAAATACAAACAAATAACATAGGTGTGTTGTTAGACAAGCTTGTTATATCAGGAAATGTAATGCAATTTAAAGGACTAAGCCTTATGTTGGAAGGCTATTTAATGTCAATCAGAAATAATGCATTGGTCAACCCTTTCCCTAGTTTACAAGGCCTACATCTTTTACACACACACACACACACACACACACACACACACACGTGAGGTAACTTGTTGTTAATTTATCATTTCTGTGCTACAACTGCCCATTGAATTAAAATGTACAGTTATCACACTGTGCAAGTAAAATGATAATCCTCTCCAGTGCAGTAAGGATTAAAGCCCCGAAACGTATCACACACTAGCCAGTAACATGTGTGATGTACAGTGGAAAGGTAGTAAGCTAGAAAACAGAAACAGCTTAATCTGCTACAACAATAGCTAAATATAGAGTACAAATTTACATCGTTTCTGACTTCTGAACGGGCGACCGGCGTTGCGGGGATTTCTTACGTAACTTTCCTACGTAACTAACGTAGCCGTAATGACACACACTGTAACCTATACAGTCTCCGTAGCGTACGTGAGGAATTCACAACATAGATGCCGTGCAAGAAAATTCAATGCCGACGAAGCTGTCCTCCTTGTTCATACTTATACCGTATACATTTCACTATATAGCTAGCCATTATATATAGTTTTTAAACTAAGTCCGTCTCATCATGACCTAACGTTAGTTGGTATCATGGAGCTTGCTAGCTAGGCTTGTCAAACTAGCTAGCGTTAGATAGCGTGTCAACATATAGGCTAACTAAATTAGCTAGCTACATTCAGAGGATTAGTTTGTTACTAGCATTTTAGTTGAAGGCAAGTATAGATTTTTATAGATATTTCTCCACATAGCTGGTCATAGCATAGGTAGCTACTACTAGTTAGTTAACGTTAGCTAGCTAGTTACTGTAAAAAGTGCAATGTTCGTTAATTTCCCGCGCCTACGGCTAACATATCCCTTTAGTTTTTTGAAATAAGGGCTTGCACGTTATATTGTAGGTGTATATGCTCAGTTTACAGTATTTCGTTAAAACTTTCACTTAGTAAAGACAAAACTCAAAATTATACTGAAATATTAGCTAGACAGTAGAAAAAGTTTACTTTCGCCAAAGGTGAACGCGCTTGGTCCTTCGATAGAGGAGAGATCCGTTAACGGCTGCTCTGCCGCTCTGGAAGACAGGTTGACTAATGTGGTCTGCGCATGTGCAAAATGACGTAGTGAGCTGAACCAGAGGGTGAACTTCAATTTCATTTGGAGAAGACAAAAATAGTTGTGTCATCTGTGTATTGGAATTTCAGAGCAAAAACACAGATATGCGTGTTATCTCAACAACAGTATTGAAAAGTTTTGAGTTGAAAGTTGACTTGACGCAAAAACAGAAGTTAGGTCAACAAAAAGGGGAAATGTTTTTTATCCAAGTTAAAGAGTCCATATCACCGGATGAGATGATTTTTATTCGTTATTTGACACTATAAACATACACTGACCCCCTCGAGCTTTTATTTTGGTACTTCCAGTTACCGGCATTTAATTTGAATATAAGCTAAATATTTAGTTTCACCCAAAACATTTAGATTTAACATTTAGATTTAGATTTAGATTTAATATTTAGATTTAACATTTAGATTTAGATTTAGATTTAACATTTAGATTTAGATTTAATATTTAGATTTAATATTTAGATTTAACATTTAGATTTAGATTTAATATTTAGATTTAACATTTAGATTTAGATTTGACATTTAGATTTAGATTTAACATTTAGATTTAGCATTTAGATTTAGATTTAATATTTAGATTTAACATTTAGATTTAGATTTAGATTTAACATTTAGATTTAGATTTAACATTTAGATTTAACATTTAACATTTAGGTGTAACATTTAATATTTGGATTTAACTATTTAAAATATTTCCAAGTTGACAAATATTGTTGTAAATGTGCAAGAAAATGACCCTCAAAATTTCATACCAGTTTTTTAAACATTAATTAAAGCTAAATGTGACAAAATGTTGCTGTTATTTTCAGCGAGAGCCGCTTTACAAACGGCGCCCCATATTAAAGACACAGACAAATAATTGGTTTTATTGTTCAAGTTGTAGAACTGTAACAATCTTCTGGAAACCCTGTCTCTAATAATATATACATATTATAAATGTATCGATTAGATATTGTAAGGTTAAAAAAAAAGTAAATGTTGCAATTGCAGCTGTTTTCAGTATGAACAAATTTTTCACTTTGCAGATGTGTTCATTAAAAATGTTTTCTTGTTATACTCATAAAACATGTACTCTATCTAGGTTGCATTGTTTCTTTTAAAGCCCAGAAATTGGTAGTATAAAACAAATAATTGTTAGGAGACATTTTTGAACGATCCTCCCGACTCACTGTTGATGTCAGATCTTTAATGAATAGTGAAGCATGTTTCATTACAGCTTTTACAGACTGACACGTCTGACGCTGTTAGGTGAAGTCATGTCCTCTCCACTATCATATCAGTTCCAGTGGGCTACACTGAGCGGCCACAACACGACTTTTATTGAAAGGCCAATATCAGCACAGTGATAAATGTCTCCAACACTAGTTTAGATGGTCTGGCTGGCGGCTCGTTTGGAAGAGGAGCTGAATACAAAGTTCAATCCCATCTGTCTCCAGCAGAGTTAAGAGTCAATGCCGGTGCCACAAACACTCTTCCATGACATTTGCAGTCAGATCTGAGACACACATCATCCTGTGGGGAGTCTTATAATTAGGAGTGTTTTGCATGATTTAATCGCTCAACAGAGGGAAGAAAATGAGAAATATCCACAAGGTGTTAATTACTGGTCCCCACAATTTTCTGTTGCCATAACCACAATTCACTCAAGTGGGACACATTTACACTCATAGTCTCTCCCCTCACAATGAAACATGAATGAGCATCCAGGGTGGTCCCGGCTTCTAACTATGCCCTGAGCCAATGCCATAGGCAAGGCGTTCCTCTAGGCTCCTTTCAATACAACATCCCTCCAGCCAAGAACCAATGCCTTTTCAAGTGTGCTACACAAAGTGGAAATGTTGAATATGAGGAGGAAGGAGGATTGCACACACAGAAACATGAATCAAAGGCCTGTCGGCATCAGGGGAGGGGAATACACACACCTTAATCAAGACAAGCTTGTATATTTTATTCATTGGCTATTTATTATTGAGTATACAGTATATCACTGTTAAATAATTCACCAACTCCTTCTTTCTTACCCGTAGGTTAGGTCTCGGTGCACAATACCTACAGGGTACATTTTTCACGTTCATTTTTTTTCTTCTCCAAAGTATCACTGTTAACATTAGATCTCAACTTTCTTTGACTTCCCTCGGGGGATTTTTGATTCATAATTCAATCATTAATTCCTCCAAGGTGACAGCGGACTTCCACCCGTCTGGGTTTGGCTTTGATAATGTAATTAGCCATTAAACAGCCACTGAGACATTTTAAAGGCGATGTGATTCGTCTATGTCAAATTTCATCACATCCACCCTTAAGGCTCACAATCAAATGGAAATATGTGCAAGTCAAATAGTTGAGATTAGCGGTGGAATTGCATGCTGCTGTCCGTCAGCGGGCTGTAGTAAAGGCTGTCAGCAGGATGTGTGAGGAGGGGATAAACACTGAGGCTGACCAAGCAGGCTGCCAGAGATGTTTTAATTAAAACTGTGACATTGTATCATAAAAACCAGAAACCTAATCGTGATGGAATAAGTATAATGTAATTATCAGCCAGGTTATAAATAGCTTTAATTTCATGCTTTGCAGAAAATGAAATGGAAATGGCATTGAGGGGAGGTGCATGACTCTCTGTGTGTGTGTGTGTGTGTGTGTGTGTGTGTGTGTGTGTGTGTGTGTGGTGTGTGTGTGTGTGTGAGAGGGGGTAGTTTACCGAGCTTGTCGCCACCTTCTGCCAGCGCCAACAGACAGGAGCCAAATCCAATTTCTCCTCTCAGGTCACACGTCTGTCCACTCAGCCATCCTTCAAACTTCTCTTGATCTGTCACCCTCCTCCTCATCATTATCCTCATTGCAACATTATCCAATGTGACTGGGAGGGAGTACGGGATGGCCAGGAAACCACCTGGCAGGCCAAAGAGTCCTGACAGTTTGTCCCCTTTCCTCCCAGATGCATGATTTATCCCAACTCCTCATTCCCCCCGTGAGCCCCACTTTCCAATTCACTGAATGACCTCAAGTGTAGAGTGCAGGAAGATGACACTGTAAGTGATGAGTACAGTCATCAAAAGCCTATTGCACTTATACTAAAGTGTTTGGAGCCTACAATAAAAGTTTATAGTCAAGTGTGAGCAGCAAGCCTTCCATTAAAATAAGAGTTTCAATGAAGCCAACTATATTTTATGAAAAGACATAATAGTATTCATCTATAATTCAATTAAAGTGTTAATAATTAGCATGTTACCCTGAAATATGTTAGCTTTGTAGCATGGAACACTATTTAACACTACACTTAATTCCATTCATCTGCATTGTGTTGTGGTGGAAAACCATGAATTGCTACTATCACGAGAGCTTCCAATGTCCCACTCATTAGAGAGGAGTGGGATTGGCCCTGCCATTCAAAAAATATATATTGATATATCCTTATGCAGTAAGTACAGGAGTCTTACAAGCAGCAAAGGATGCCGGGAGGGGAAGGCAATGCCAATCATAAAGTGCTTTTGGTTACAGTGGAATGCTGTTGTAAGCCAGGAGCTCATGCTTGTGAATGTTTAAAAAAATGCCAATAAACCAGAGCAGGTTTGCCACCCATCCCAGAATGCTGTGTGGACTAGCCAGTCTGGACATGCGCAACTAGGACAGCCCTGACTAACAATGGATTTCACATTTAGTTTAGATTAGATTAGATTAGATAATAGTTTATTCATCCCACAAATGGGGGAATTCCATTGTGGTAGAGAACTTGTTTGCAACTAGAAATACCATACACATGTTCTATGCTTAAGCTGTCCAATGAGCCATTGGAACTGTAAAAACAACGTAGCTCAACAACCAGCCGAGAGAGAAGTGGCTGAGATGAAAGAAGACCAAACAGCATGGCTGATTGGCTTGTGGGAAGAGGGAATTTATGAAGCAGGTTCACAGGTGTGAGAGGTGAAACCCAAGCGCCTGAGAGCCTAATGATCTGAGGGGGCCTTGAAGTAGTCCTTGGGGAGCCCCAACGAAGGCGAGCGGGGAAGAAAAGACACGGTGGTCACACTGAGCCAAGAAGAGTTTTCCTTTCAATAATGCAGGAGCTGATGAGGTTTGACCATCAGAAAAGAAGGAGAGACGCACTCTGTGTTACAAGTTGGAAAGTTCTCACTAATCTTTGGTTGCCATGATCACCACAGTTTGAGTAGCAGAACGATTGCAGTGATTAAACGTGTAAAAGTGGAAGTGCTTTGCTAAATATCTAATTTGCCTCATTGCATTGAAATTGTTTTTATTAAAATGTGGGAAACTATTCAGAATGTGGCAAAGTGTAATTAAAAGTCAAAACCTAGGTCAGACCCATTCATTTTCTGGCTGCTCTTAAGAAAGGTAATTGAAAGGCCGCTCGGTTAAAGTGAAGGTCTAAGCATGAGTATCGGCGTTTAATAGAAATGCTTCCAATGAAAAGCAGAGAGAAGAGAAGCCCGCTCTTAGGGAGTGATAAACTGTGCAGGGGAATAATACCGGGCTTTGTCAACCTTCCGCTATTACAGTCCCAATGAAAGGTGTCTTAATTATACCTGCAGTAATGGCCTACATATAGTGAGACTGAATGAGCTGGGAACACATAATGGTGAAGGACAAAGTCATTTTTCTTGCACAGTGTAATCATAAAATGAAATTCTTAGTGTCCATTAAAATCAACCAGCTTATTACATGCCAATTGCTAAAAGCTTGCTGATGATGAGAATGTCTTTAAAAACAACTATTCCCTATTTATGTTTATTTCAGCACTAACCCTTTAGTCTTATTTATACTTTTATTGTGTCTTTTTTGCTAGCCTGCAATTTGCATTTTACTGTGTCATATTCATTTCCCATGAAGTGACATTCTGATAGGAGCAGAACAGATGGAAATCTAGGATTGTCCTGGCAAAATTCATCATGAAAAATGCATCAGACACCTGTGTAATTTGCCTAATCATCTTTTGCTAATAATCTCCATGCATTAATTATGCACGACTTCCACAATGCAATCAAGATAAAAGTAAATCTGATGACTTAATACCCTTCAAAATAATGACGCCCCCCCCCCCCCCACCACCCACCACCACCCCCGCCACCACCCCTCCCCCGAGCCCACACCCATCTCTGGGACAGCTTTTCTTTTGACATGTTCCTCCCTTTCTTCCAGGATTTTAATTGGGAATATAAAACCGAAAAATCCCAGACGTAGCTGCTTGTTTGTTTGGGAATAGTAACCCCAGTAATCGAAAGCTTTTTATATGAAACCAATCACAGTGTGTGTTCACCATAACTTCCGACTAAAACAGGAAGTGACAGGAGAGAGTTGGAGGGAGAGACTGGAGACACAGCTGAAGAAAGAGAGGACGTGATGGAAGATGTTGCTGAAGAGAGACAGGAAGTGACGGGAGATGGTTGCTGAAGAGAGAGAGGAAGTGGCAGGAGAAGCTGATGGAGAGAGAGAGGAAGTGACGGGAGAAGCTGATGACAAGAGAGAGGAAGTGGCGGGGGAGAGAGAGAAGGTGATAGGAGACGGTGATGGAGGGAGACAGGAAGTTACAAGAGACGTTGATGGATTGAGAGAGAGGAAGTGACGGGAAACGCTGCTGAGAGAGACAGGAAGTGACGGGAGATGCTGATGGAGACAGACAGGAAGGGACGGGAGACGCTGCTGGAGACAGATAGGAAGTAACCGGAGACGCTGATGGAGAGAGAGAGGAAGTGATGGGAGATGCTGCTGGAGACTGACGGGAAGTGACAGGAGACGCTGCTGGAGACGGACAGGAAGTGACGGAGACGCTGCTGGAGACAGACAGGAAGTGACGGGAAACAATGAGGGAGAGGGAGAGGAAGTGACGGGAAACGCTGCTGGAGACAGACAGGAAGTGACGGGTGACGCCGATGGAAAGAGAGAGGAAGTGACGGGAAACGCTGCTAGAGAGAGACAAGAAGTGACGGAAGATGTTGCTAAAGAAAGACAGGAAGTGATAGGAAAAAGACAGGAAGTTACGGGAGATGGTGACAAAGAGAGACTGGCGATGTGATGGGAGATGGGAGAGAGCAATCTGGTGAATGCATGTGTATTTGTATATGCAGCGAGAGAAAAAGGGCCGAGCTGCCACTAAGGAATGCATTCTGTGTAATTCTCATGGTTGTACGTATATTAAATAGAAGATAACTGTCTAACGGGTGGAGCATGTAATAACGGCTCCAAGATAACCTTAAAAACAGGCCTAAGGAAGGTTAACGTCTATGTGGACCTATGTCATGGGCTACTTCAATACATTGTCCCAATAAAGAAGTATTGTTAATACTGCATTATGCTCATACTAAATAAACTGATGCCCCCCCCCACACACACACACACTTTTAGAGGCTGATCGCAGAAAAACATTCCGGCTTTAACACCTGCACATCACAAGTGATGCACTGCTGCTCTAAGTAGATGTTTATTAGAGCTTTTACTTTGTTAATGTGGCAAACGCTGAAGTGTTAATCAATGCTGTTTCTGTGGCAACCGGGCAAACAGCAAAGCCTGCTTATTGTGCTCCATTGTTGGTGACACATGCAAACAGCGAGAGAGAGAAAGGGAACACAGTTTAGAAGTGGATGGCTGGGCTACCTACCTGCTGTGGAGTTTAGAATGGCCAAGATCATTTCCACATAACATCATGACTGTGTCATTCATGTTATGCATGTACTGTATACATACATAACAATTGCTACTTTATGACAAACAGTCAGTTTATGACAGTTTAGCCATCAGAACGAAACGTGTGTCTCTGGCAACAGCGGTCACAGCCAGAGTTGAGTGTATACTGCTAATGAAGACCTCATACTGGGCTGTTTCAGATGTGTGTCTATCGCACATATGGAAAGCAATGGAGCATCATAAGAAAGTGTAAGTGGGAAATATTGGTTGATGGAAGCAGTCAACATAATTTGGAACAATGAACACGCACTCTTCTTTCTGCAGCAGTGCTGTATGGGAGGAGGAAACAGCAAGCACCACCACCTGGATGATAAAATGCTGCAGCTTCTACACTTCTTCCAGACCTTCAATCACAGCCACACTGGCCTGTGTCACAGCGGGCAATCAGCAGTGATGAACCACTATCTGCAGCTTTTAGTAGACATTTGCATTGCCTTCCCCCCATATTTGGTGCCGCTGCATAGAAATGCCTTTAAAACACATTTGTTCAAACACACAGTTTCAAAAGAATTGGTAGAACATGTGACTCCTTTTATCCCTTGTTTTGCAACTACTGTATATGAAATGCTATCCCAGGATCCTGATAGCCATTTCAAAACATCACCAATCCTATTTAATATATACAATTGGCATTGCTGAGATATGGGAGATTTGGAACCAGTCTACACTGACAGCACCTTTTCCAACCGGCGTTCAAATGTACTTCAGTGTTATTTTTCACATGTAGACTGTATTTATACAGCACTTTTCTTGTCTTGATGACAACTCAAAGCTTTAAAGGTCCCATGACATGGTGCTCTTTGGATGTTTTTATATAGTGGTCCCCTAATACTGTGTCTGAAGTCTCTTTTAAATAGGCCTTAGTGGTCCCCTGATACTGTATCTGAAGTCTCTTTTAAATACGCCTTAGTGGTCCCCTAATACTGTATATGGATTCTCTTTTATATAGACCTTAGTGGTCCCCTAATACTGTATCTGAAGTCTCTTTTAAATATGCCTTAGTGGTCCCCTAATCCTGTATCTGAAGTCTCTTTTATATAGACCTTAGTGGTCCCCTAATACTGTATCTGAAGTCTCTTTTATATAGACCTTAGTGGTCCCCTAATACTGTATCTTAAGTCTCTTTCCCAAAATTCAGCCTTGGTGCAGAATTACAGCCACTAAAGCCCGTCCCACAATGAGCTTTCGTTAGTATGTGCCATTTCTGAGTCTGTAGCTTTTTTACAGAGGAAAGAGGGAGGGACAAGATGGAGGCTGGGGGTGTGACCTTGACCAACTACCTTTTGCTCATTTGAAAGCCATGATGTCTCTCTCATGGGTGGGCCAAATTCTCTGGGCGGGCAAAGCAGGGAAAGGGGAGGTAACCTTGCCCCTTATGACCTCATAAGGGGCAATATTCCAGATCAGCCCATCTGAGCTTTAATTTTTTCAAAGGCAGAGCAGGATACCCAGGGCTTGGTATACACCTATAACTATTTCTAGCCACTGGAGGCCAAAGACAGGCTGGGGGAAGTCATGTTAATGTTAAAAAACCTCATAAAGTGACATTTTTGTGCCATGGGACCTTTAACATAGTACAGGAGATCACCCAGATAGTTCACTTGGTAGAGTAGGCACCCATATATAGAGGTAAAATGAGGTTAGTACAGGAACCATTCACACACATTCACACTCCAACAACACCACATAGGGAACAATTCAGGGTTTAGTGTCTTTCCCAACAACATTTAGACATGGAACTGCTGGGCCAGAGATTGAACAACCAACCTTCTGATTGGTAGGCAACGGCTCTACCGCCTGAACCACAGCCGCCCAAGCACACACCTCAGTTTAATAACCTTAAACCCATTCAATGTGTTTTATTCATATCTTGTTTAGTACTGTAAATGTAATAATTCCCTAACTAATGTAATTGACTTTGCTTCACTAAACCACACTGCTATACAATGCTGATGCCATGTATGGGGAATGTGAAAAATGTTACAAAGCTCTACAGAAAATGTAGAAGCTGTATGTGAAAATCAATAAGAAGTTTGATGGGTTTTACGTGGGTAATGATAGAGGAGGTGAAGAGGCTAGGGCGCAGGTTAATGGCACTATCAGGACATAGACTAAGTGAAGTGCAAAGGAAAGGTCTACCACCAGAGGTTAATTAACCTTTCTAGACTCAAGGTGTCTGAACGCACATACATCTTGAATGGAAGCCGCCACAAAAAGCCTGTAGGTCACAACTAATACATTCCGCAAGTTACAATTAAAACATCATCAGACTAACACCTGATCTCTATTTAGGAGCCATTTATGAAGCTGCGATTCACCAGGCAATTTATTACAGTCAAAAGGTGTCTGAATGGGGGGCAGTTAGGTTAGCAGATATGCAATTTCAGTCAATGCAAAAGCAGAGATTGGGAAGGAAAGGCCAGTGATGCAAAGAGTGAAGCATTGACTACGTCTGGCACTTCCCCCTTCTTTATGTTAGTGGATACAAGAGTGAGAGAACTGGGAGATAAGTTAGATACAGGAACACAAAGGTTCTCTGGAGGCTTTCAGCGTTGTGCTGAGTGAAAGTTTTGTTTGTGTCTATCAGTAAATCCACAGTCAGCTTTTTACCTTGCTTTCCCTGTTTTTAGCCAATGTCTAGACTTACATTGAGAGCCACAAACAGCCGCTGCCTCATTCCTTGTGTGTGTGCACACCGAAACCTTAATTCTCCAGCTAGATGTGTCCCAGAGAAATGTAAGTGGACTTCTATGTTTTCATGTGGAGGACACATACTTGCAGACAGGGGGAATATTGCTGTGACTGCAGTGCAGCCATGTCAAAATCTGTATTAATAATGGAAAAATCTCACTAAAAGGTCAATTAAGCTCTATGAACATATCACCTGCTCTTCATCAGCAGATAGTATTTTTACAGTTGTCATGGAATTGTCAATGTTCAAATAAAAAAATCTCAAATTGCCAGTGATTGAACTTGTGAACTCACTAATGGTGAGTGTCCATATGCGTGTTGTTTTCAACAGATGGGATCGTCCTGCTTCCCAGTGTTGCACGCTAATGGGCTGGCCCCCAGTTTTCATCACTGACCACTGACGAGCAAAGAAAACAGGGTCCGCCCTCCTACAACCACGCTGACTGCAGCTGATTGGACAAACCCGTCAGGTGGAGCTGGCTGCTCCCGGATTTCAGAACCGACCATAATTGCAGGTCGTTTGGAATTCAGTCAAAAATAACTCAACAAAACGTGATTCTGAAAACATTTTAAACAAGAAATAGGCCGTGCAGCTTAAAAAGTTTAAAAGATTTGTCGTGGGCTTTTGAGCGTCAGCAAGCCGAGCCGGGCCAATCCTCATTTACATAAAGTTGGCTAGATTCAACTTTATGCAAGTGAGGATCGCGCTACCAGAATGCATTGCATGGCTGCTTCCATAGAGATGAATGGGAAGCGGGAAAATGACGCTGATAATGGAAACGCACAATAAGATTTCAGCCGTCATAGTAAGGCAAATCAAGTGGGTATTTTTGTCCTGTGGGGTTTTCTGTCCCGGCACCAAAGCTCCGAACAACCAGGATCTAGCCCACAAAGACACTAACTGTGTAATTTCTCATCACTCTTTTAAAAAATGATTGAAGCGTGGTTGTTGGAATACATTTTTTTCTTGTAAACATGAGTGAGGTCATAGCGGTATTGTGACAGAGGTTGGCCCATATCACCACTTCACTAGAGTTTACAACTGAACCAGAAGAGCCAGAGTGTCTGAGAGGTCAGATCAGCAGTAGGTATACCTGTAGTTACACATAGCTGCAGCTAGTCAGAGCCAGGCTCCTCTCTGACTTCCTCAGTGGGGAACACCCTCAAGCTATAGAGGAAGTCCAAATGAGATGCATGCACAGTAAGATTATCAAACGCAGCTTCTTGTTTCAACCAGCAGGTTCTGCCATTCCCTCAGTGACTGGTATCCCTGATGACGCCTCCATGTTGGAGGCTTCCCCACGGGCAAACCCTTCCAAAGGGAGAGCGCATCTGAAGCACTTCTGTGCATCCTGTTTCTTGGAAGCTTCCTTAAAAAGGTAAGACGATGCATGGAAGATAGGTGGGGTGGGGGTTTGGGTCTGTAATAATAAAAAAATCCTTGTGAGCACTTCCTCTAACTTACAAACATACAACACACACACACACACACACACACACACACAGACACAGACACACAGCCACAAACACCCTATGAAACCCCGCTCTCCCTCCCATGAGTCTGTCGATCTACGACCTAAACAAAGACAACAAAGCAATCCTCTCTGGAGAGCGGCCATCTCCTGATTTCTCACACACACGCACACACACACACACACACACACGCACACACACACACGTATGTACGCTCACACTTTCATTTCCCATGATGTAACAATGCTGCAAGGCTTTCTCTTTTTCTCTCTTCACTTTATTTTCAGCTGCGGCTTTTGATATAGGAAGTTTTTAGAGTGTGCCCCACCCCTCTCCCTATAACATGTCTCCCCGCCCACCCCCCACCCACCCTCCACCCCACTTGTATTTAAAGACAAACTTTGAGTATACGCCTTACCTTCACTCTGGATGAGGCCTATTCCCCCGGCTCAGTAATTGCCCTGTTTTTCAGCGAGTGCAGATTCCTGCGCCACACCAGTGTGCTGCTGTAATTTGTGGGTAAATAGGTTTTCTGCTGAGTTTAAAGGCAATGTGCCCGTTGGGGGATTCAGCTTTGGGGAGATACTCTGAGGCTGAGAGAAATCATTAGGCAAGGGGGGGAGGGGTGTGCTCCATGATGCAAACAGTCCGTCAGCGGTGACCTGACAAGGTTCTCTGAGGACTCGCACTTTGGGTTTCTTTTCATTGGATGTGAGGCCAAGCTAGCTTCTCAGTGACTGTACAGTGCGGTTCAAGGTCAGATTAACCACATATAAATGCAAACGTTTTGCTGAAACTCTATAAAATGAAAATGACTTTTACTTTGGACAGGCAAACCTCCACAAATACCAAAGCATTAGCCAAAGCTTGTGCTAAATGGATTGAAGTCAAATGACGAAAGAACATTTTCTTTTTTTTTGTAGAAAGTACTTCCAATGGATTGTATTGTGGCTTGAGTTGCTCTCTTTTGGATTTGAACAAAAGTGCTGAATGGTCAATGAGCACTTTAGTGTCGAACATGTGCCAAAATTGTTCTGAGGCGGCAGAATGAGGACCATCAACGATCCTATTCAATTAATAAGCGATTTTTAAAACAATACTATGTAACTTGAGAGTCACGTGATCGGCTGAATGGAGAGGGTAGCCCAAGGCATATATAGCTCCTAGCCCAACTTTGCCGAATAGTTGTTTATATGGTTCTAACTGCAACTCACTTCTCCTTGTCATTAGCTCTACCAACATCAACCGACTCCAACTGGTCCAGAACGCAGCCTCAGGTGATGACTCAGAACGCTAAAACGCACCCACAAGTCCAAACTCCACAGTTTCTAGGACAGAGCCTTCTCCAAGGCAGCTCCCAGGCTCCGGAACTCCCTCCCCCGAGAGATCAGCACCTCTGAGTCCCTCACAATCTTCCAGTACCGCTTCAAGACCCATCTCTTCCCCTCTGCCTATCCATAGCCCCACACCCCCCTCCCTTCTCATCTGTGTCTGAATCTTGTTCTGTTCAGTTTTGTCTTGTTTGGTTCTGTTTTGCATTGTTTATGTTTTCTACCTCTCCTGTAAAGCATCTTTGAGTCTGTGAAAAGCGCTATATAAATTCCATTTTTTGTTATTATTGTTAATACATTTTTGGTGAGGTTGGCTTGTTACCCATCTCTGACTTACAAAATGCATTCAGTCTACCACATTCCTCTTTTTTATTTTACCTTCAAGCAAGATCAGCCCTCAAGGCATACGCTGTCCCTTGGCAGAGAACTCTGCCCATCCATCCTATCCGGAAGTTATTTACTGTGCAGCCTTAAAACTGTGGTATGGTATTCAGGCGTAAATTTACGCCGGATGTGCGTTACTTTCCTCTTTTTGTGTGTTGACATTCTAAACTGGTGTCGGATGTGTAAAATTTGTGGCACTTTTACACTGCATGCATCAAAGTAGTTGTCTACCCTATGACAATATGCAGTATGTTCTTTGTCTAGATTTTTTTTATTTTAAAAACACAACAGTGTCCAACATAGCTTACAACACAGTTCATCTCTAGCACAAAAAGGTGTATTGTTAAAGGTCTCTTTACTGTAATAATAGCCAATTGTATTTGTGACCTTCTTGGGTCTCCATGGCTCTCCTTTACCACTCAGCATTCTGCCTTTATATCCACATGTGTTTACCAGTTCCCCTCCTCTGTACAATCCCTTCATTAGCCATGCACAACAGCTGGAAGGAGATCACATGACTGGAACTGCCTTTTCAATTTGACAAACTGCTTGAAGTGATTCTCCATTTTAAAGAAGTGACTCTTTTATGTTCATCTGTGGTACTGTTAATGTGCCTGATGTGTAGGCATTAGCATGTAGTGACATACTGTACATGTAAAAAGTAATTGCAGTGTTTCAACATGGAAATTCTGGTGTCCGCTCAGATACAGGTTCTAATGACAATGTTCTGTGATTTTTTCTTCTCAGGGTGACCACCCATTCTAAAATAGATGAGCCTTATCAGAAAATCTTTTTAGGCTAAACTAAAAGACAATGTATCATCCCTTAAACGAAATCAGTCTCCTGTTTTTGTATAGGTAGTTTATAAGATGGGCTAAAAAAAAAACATTAATTTCTGAGTTGCTGGCAGGTGTCAATAGGGAATTGTACGGTCTATCAGGACAGGGAGGAGTTGCAGACAGTTGGTGTAACTCTCTGGTCTTGGTCCACCTCTACCAGGACGATGTCCAGACCAGTAGAGACCAGCGTGGCTGCAGGGACTGCCAAACGGAACAGACATGCTGTCTGAACTGCAGCGTTTTAGTAAGGGTTAAGTCCCTCAGCCTGCCACAGTCCAATGATTCAGTTTTGGCTCATAGCCGGGGGTAGATTCCCAGGAACCCAGATGTGTCCACACCCTGCTGGGCCATAAGTATGTATCGACATGGAATTCTCCCAAAGTTCATAGACAAATCCACGACGTTCCACTCCCGGATTTTCCAGGTGCCGCTGGAAATTCCAGCGTTCTAACCTCGGGTGGATTTCTGCTCCTCAGATCTCTGCAGGGTAAATCCAGACAGCTAGATAGACTACCGGTCCAATCTGAATTTTCTGTTACACGACTAAAACTTTTGAACGTACACATGTTCCACCAAAACAAGTTCCCAAGGGTATTTAGCAGAGGCACCGTGGCTCTGTCCAGCGCAAAGCACCGCCCAAGACAATTGTGATTGGTTTAAAGAAATGCCAATAAACCAGAGCACGTTTTTCTCCCATCCAGGAATGCTGTTTGGGCTAGCCAGACCTTCCTCTGCAACACTGTGGAGGAAGGTCTGCCTTACTTTCCATGAAACAAACACTATACCAACCTGGGAACCAGACAAATCTGCACGCTCATGTTTGATATCCTCTGGCAGATAGTCTCTAGATTAGAGGGATTCTCACAAAAACACAAGGATTGGGGATGATGGCAAGGAGCCAAGCATGTTTGGTTTCATGGTTTGGCATGTGTCACAAAGAGCTGTGTGTGTGTGTGTGTGTGTGTGTGTGTGTGTGTGTGTGTGTGTGTGTGTGTGTGTGTGTGTGTGTGTGTGTGTGTGTGTGTGGTGTGTGTGTGTGTGTGCGAGAGACAGAGAGCGTGTGAGGCAGGTCATTGTTGGAGGCCTTGAATATGTGGAGCGACTTCATGGCGATCTCTGTTGCAGAGACTAAGCTCTCCTCCTCTGGCTGCCTGTGTTTGGCTCTGGAAGATGCCATTTAAGCTCAAGGGTGATCCTTGTTTGATAGTAATAGAAATTGAATTGATGATTCATAATCACATTTCTGAAGTCGTGGTGTTATCTGACTTAACACTGCCTGCAGTAATTCAGTTTCCTGCTCATGTCACAGAGTGTAGCCAGGCAGCCAGATGTGATCGTTTGGTGGTGTTGCCTCCGCTTGCCCGGCACAGACACTGAGGACACGCTCTAACACACCTGAAGCATATCCCTTACCAGGACAGAGACATGATAAATGTTCTGAGGTCCAGAACTGCAGAGACACACTTTGCTTGTGCTGTACGACGAGCAGTGGGACCCTGACCGGTACCAACAACACGGGGGCCACCAGCACCCCCTTTACCCAGACCCAAATGGAAGGGGGACATAATTTCCTGTTGGCTACTGACTACAACCACATTGCACTAAAAGTTATTATATCTATCCAAAGTTATTATATGAATGAAACAGACATGTTACATACCTGAGAAAGAAAGACTTTCCCCCTTTACGTTCCCTTTTAATTGTTCTTGGTTTATTTTCCTTCCATCCTGTGATGGCCCTGCCCCAGTATCAGCCAGCAGATAACTTCTAAAATTACAATGAAATACAATTAGCCCTACATAAAGAAATCTTGCTGCCTTTTTTTGCCACCTTTTACCTGGCTGGGTAACACAGGCTTTTCCGGTGTTACAAAAAAAACCTGTGACCCGTCAGAATGTGGGACTGTAGTGTGGTTTGTGCATTTGTGCGTATGTACATGCGTGTGTGTGGGGGGGCTTACATGTTGGTGTAATATCATGTCAGCTGTTTTATTAAATGTGTAATTCTTCAGACAAAGTGAGAGCCATTGTCACCTTTATTTATTATAAAGCAAAACAAGTTGTTCTGTTGTATTAAATGTGAAACCATGTCACCGTCCACTGTTGGATCCTTTGGCTCACAGCTGAATCCTGGGACTACAATGGACTACTAATGTGTTTGGAGGGAACAATAAACTCAAGCTCTCTGTGCAAAGAATGATTATTGTTAGTTCCGGGCCACATTAACTGTTACATGTGCATTCTGAGGCTACAGCTGTCGCTACATCCCTGATGTGTACTGTTGCAGGGGTAACAGATAACGCCAGGTGATTAGTCCGTGGTAGTTTGATTGACTGATTAATATAGGAAGGGCGACTGCTACTCACGCTTCTTACTTTCTTTTCTTTGGCTACCTACATTATTCTGCATTTCTTCCAAACTTTGATTTGTTTTATTGGAGCGTTTTGCCTCTATGGGTCTCAAGCAGTTATCGACTTGAAACCATGTCAGACGTTTTTTGGTGAAACTGCTCATAGACATCTGAAACATGACACAGGGCCCGACTAGACACTGCTGTGCTTTTAGAGACGGTCACAAGCAAACTGATCATGCTGTTCGGGGATCTGAAGATCTGAACTTAATCTGTCAGATAAATGAAGTGGAATAAAAAGTAGAACGATTCCCTCGGAAATGTAGCAGCGTAAAAGTATAAAGTAGCAGAAAATGGAAATGCACATAAAGTACAAGTACCTCAAAGTTGTACTTGAGTACGGTTATTGAGTAAATGTACTTCAGTACTTTAATAAAGTACATCCTTACATTTTTAGTCTGAAACTGTGGTAGACTGAATGCACCCCACATGTGCACTACATACATCCTCCTCAGCGAGTTTGAAAACAATAGGTTTTTTGTTTTGTTTTTAATTGTTGTTAAACAGAATCTTCCTCTTAAAGTTTTCTCGTTTTGGTCCGACGATACAAGCAGAACTGTGATTTCTTTAATTCAGTATAGTTTCATGAAAATTGCGCTTGTGTCGGCCTATGGCCCAAATGTTTTTGATAGTTTCTATGGTACTCTCACCAATCAAATGCCGGAGTTAACGGACTTTTGTTCTTTGGTTCTTTTGTTGTTGGTGCAGATTTTAATGCCGTTTGGGACCCAAATTTCGAACGGTCGAACGCAAAGGTCACTGGGGCAAGAGGTGCAAGCCATGAATACTCTGAAATCATGGGCCAGCAGCTTGGGGCTTATAGATATTTGGCGTGCAGTTAATCCCACCAGTAAGGATTATTCCTTTTTCTCAGGTAGACCTAATTTCTTTTCCAGAATAGATTTTCTTTTTGCATCCCCTCAATTATTTCATCCACTTGATAAAGCGGTGTTGCTCCTAATGGCATTGTCTGACCACAAAGGGAGTGTTTTGTTTCATCACCCTAGACTGTCTGTCTCAACATGCTGCTAGATGAAAAATGATTCCTATATCACTCAGTTTATAGCAGAATTCCAGGTATTTGTAGAAATGAATGTTGGCTCTGTAGAAGACCCCAGGATATACCAGCAATACCATACTTTTCTGCACTAATGTGCAAAGCTACGTCACTTCAACTGCAAAAGTTGAATTCATCAAATTAGACTCACTGTTACAAACTACTGCTGCTATAGAGCAATCATTAGTCAAGAAGGACATAAACAGTATCCTGAAACCGAGGTCTGAATTTCTAATTCACAGAACAAGACTGCTATTACTTTCAGGGTGCTAGACCTATATTCCTGATATATTCCTGCTATTAAATCTTCAGATGGTAATATTAGAACTAACCGTGTCGAAATAAATAAATCCTTCCTGGCATTTTATTCCAATCTGTATGAATCTGAGGTTACTTTGGATAAATCTCACTGTGACAGCTGGTTAAATCAGCTTGACTTGCCTCAGTTATCAGCGGAGGAATCAGCTAGCTTAGACAAACTGGTTAATATGGAAGAATTAAGGGTGGCCGTGCAGAACATGCTCAAAGAAAAATCACCAGGCTTTGATGGGATGCCCCCTGAATTCTATACCACTTTTTGGGAACAGCTGGGCCCTTTCCTTCTTGACATATCACCTTTTCAAATGAAAAGGGTGAATTCTCAAAGGGATGTAATGTGAGCTATGTGCTACCTCTCTCCCCTCCTACTGTCTACTGGCGTAAATTACAGTCAGCGGTATCTAAATTCATCTGGAAAGGCAAGCGGCCGCAGCTTAAAGCCCATGTTGGAGGTTTAATTTTGCAACGAATTTGTGCAATTTGCTTGTTGAAAGTAAATATTTGATATTTGGTAAATACTACAACTGTCTTTGGTGTTACCTATATATGCGTCCATGTTGTCAACATCATACATGTGGCATTAGTGCACCTTTTGTACCATAATTGTATTGAATGAAATAGTAAGCTTCGCTCCTACAATAAGGGTTGGGTTTTTGTTACGTTACACACAAAGCTAACTGGCTATAGTTAGCCTTTACGTATGCTAGCGGAAATAGCTAACGTCGCGTAGCTAGCCAGTAACTTCGGCAGTAGAGTTTTGGTAAGCTAACCACGACAGCGTTGTCGCCCACAATCAACCTGCAGTGATGTTTGAAATGGAGATACGCATATCATTTCTTTCCCCTGAGATCCTGGACATTATTTTCATTTATGACGTTACGTTAAATGAAGAGTAGCCCGAGTGTGCGCGGCCTGGAGGGACGCGTCTTACCACGAGTCGGTGTGGAAGCCGAGCTACACCTGCGGCGAGAAGTCTGCAGACCAGGGGAATAAAGTTCAGATTCTCAGTTTAAGACCAAGTCTGAGCTCCGTGATTCATCCAAAGCCTGGACTGGTGTGGATGTTTCAACCTCACAGACAACGGACTCGGACAAGCTTTTAAAAAAAACTATTGAAGGATACAACGGTGTAAAAATATGTAAATACCTGTACTGTTGAGTATACTGTGAAAATGTTTTATGGAGTTCTCAGCTAATCGTAATCCGTAAAATATTGATTTTGCTCCAACTGCTCCTTCCCCACCCCTGCTGCTACTTCCTACTCCACTCCACTACACCTCAAGATAGAAAGTCCTAATATTTCAAGATAAAAAATCCATCCTTATACTTCAAGGTAAAAAGTCCTAATATTTCAAGATAAAAAATCCATCCTTATACTTCAAGATAAAAAGTCCTAATATTTCAACATAAAAAGTCCTAATATTTCAAGATAGAAAGTCTTAATATTTCAAAATATAAAGTCCTAATAATCCTAATATTTCAAGATAGAAAGTCCTAATATTTCAAGATAGAAAGTCCTTATAGTCCTAATATTTCAAGATAGAAAGTCTTAATATTTCAAGATAGAAAGTCTCAATATTTCATAATGTTGTAATGTTTACTGAACTACTGACAGCTTTTGCTTTATTGCTCAAGGCTTGTTTCTGCAACAGCTCCTTGAGAATCAGATTCAATAAAAACTACTGAGGACATATTTTCCTTTGACATTGATGCAGTATTAAACGAGATCGCTGAAATGTAAGTTAATAGGATAATTGTCCAGGTTGTGTTTACGTTCATAAAAGTGCTCGTTTAGCTGCTAACAGACTCAGATTAATATTCTAAGTGTCTGACAACATTATGGGAAGGATTTCTAAGGAGGTCGACCTTTCTGTTAAAGATTAAGATCCTTTTTAAAACATAAAAGTCCGCGAAATTGCGTTTGCTAAACGCACCAGACTCCATGTAAATAATCAGTGATTTTAGCGTCGTAAAACATGGCTTCTAAAACCTCTGAGCACCGCGGGCTCTGGCTGCCTGGAGCCTGCGTGTGTTGGGTGTGCGATTATCGGCTACGTTTTGTCAGTTTTTTCTTTCTTTCATTCCAATTTCGGGTCTTTCAGTCACAGTGAAAACCGGGGACATTTCCGGGGACAGATCCAGCCGGGGACAGGTAGCCAAAATCGGGGACTGTCCCCGGAAACCGGGGACGTCTGGTCACCCTAGTTTAGGGGCATAAACCAACCAAGGGGTACACTGTAATACTGGTCACTTCTTTTCTACACCACATCTGGAGTAAAGCTATATTGTCATAGAGTTGCTCAAATGCGCAGTACTAGTACCTACTGTAGCAGTGGTAACAGTAGTGGATTGGTGTTTGCATTGTTTCTAACACAGCTATTATGAGGTATCACTATATCTCATTCTGTTTCCTTTAGATTATATGACATCAAGGGAAATGGCTACAATGGCCCATAATGATTGTCTTGATACTGTCATCAGACGTTTTTACAGCCTGTCTGTCTGCAGTGAACTTCTTGTTTAGGGATAAGGAGCCTTTCATATGACTCAGTCTAAAAGGAATGGTAAAGTAACTATAAACAATTACAATACTGGTGCGTGCCGGTTGAGGGGGGGACCATGATCCTGTCTGAAATGTCACAAACGGATTTAGGCATCTTCAGATCAGCTGATCACGGGGCGAGCTTCCCGACCGGCGGCTCACTCGCCTACAGCACCCGCTCTCCACCGCAGCTTCACCACCACACACACAAGCACCGGCCAAACAGCGACACGTTTTCACCGGAGGAAGAGGTAAACACACAGAAATTACACTCGGGGATGCTTTCTATTCCTATATCTAGATAAGTGTACCAGTACTTATCTGAACTAACGACATGATCACTGTCACTAGATAGAAAGAAAACGTTAACGTTCACTCGGTGCTATTCACTGACCAAAAAAAGTAAAGTCATTGTATGCACTGCTGCGTTGCTAAATGAAGGAGATAAATGAAGGAGACTGCCCCACAATCTTGACAAATCCTCATTTGCCCTCTCACGTCTGGCAGGTTCGTAATTATTTGGCTGCTGGCCTTTCCTACTTTTCCACATCCCAGTCAGTCACCGCAGTTCTAGTGCCAGGCGGAGACTTTGCTCCCCATTGTGACGTCATCGCCGAATTGACTTCATAAACCCGCGAATACCAAAAATGACCAAAAACTAACTTTTAAAACTATTTGGAGACATTTTTAAAAATGATAAACATATCTTGAGGGCTTTTTGTACCCAATAATTAACAGTGGTGGTTAACTTGCAACATGGGCTGTAAGATGTCTACTTTATAGAGGAGCAAAGAGGAGGGGTGGCCTCTCAGTTCCCAACTTCAAACATTATTTCTGGTCCTTCGTATTGAGGCCCCTCCTCACCTGGTTTAGCCCAGTTATATCTGTTTGTTGGCTTACCTTAGAAGATGCATTCACTGAGCCTTGGTCACTCCATGACATTCTTTTTGCCAATGATTCTAACAAACTACGCTTTGGCCCAATTATCTCACATCTTATCAAGACTTGGAGATTGGGTGAAACATACTGCCATGTAACTGGCACACTTTTTCCCCTTGATTCAATAATACAGCACTCCTGATTGGTGGGAGGCCAATAACAACCCCACAATCGGAACAAAGGGGACTTCATTATCTAAAAGTTGTTTTTATCGAGGTTGGCTTGTTGACTGTTTCTGACTTGCAGAACGCATTCAGTACCACGGTCCTTTTTTTTCTTTTACCTTCACTTAAGATCAGCACTCAAGGTGTACAGTGTTCCCTAGCAGAGGCCTGTGCTCATTCATCCTATCCTTCTTGGTGGTGTCTGGCCACTCTGCCCTTCCTATTGAGAGGATCTGAGCACATGATCGCCCGGGCCTGAGTATCAATGGTGACTGCCATGTTGTATGGTCTAACATTCCAGAAGTATCACACAATCCAGACTATCAGCAGATTCACTGCAATTTCATTCATAGGACATATCTCACCCCGATGAAAATGCATCACACAAAAATTATTAACAGCCCTTTATGCACTTTCTGCCCAATAAAAGCACAAGGTAAATATCTTCACATGTTCTGGGAGTGCTCTCCCGTTGGTCAGTTGCGGAACTGTATTGCATCCAAAATATCTGCCTTGTTTAATGTTACTGTACCTGTGACTGTAAAGGTCTGAATGACCTGTCAGCCTTTCAGCTCTCTGGGACTTAGAAATGTACTGTTTGCTGGACTTACAGCTGCAAAGTGAATGATTGGAACCCGTTGGAAACCACCCCAGGACCTGTCGTGGACCCTTTCCTATTTGGGTGTGGCTTTTTTGGAACTCTCTCTCTCTGGACACGTGGCGGTGCATCTCTGACTCTGTGAGGTTGTAGCCTTGTGCTTCATTACCATATGATTCCATTGAAAGACAGATATTGAACTAGTACCCAACACTTGTTGTAGCTATGTAACATTAGGTGTGTTGTAGCATAGGGGGGCATGGCCCCAATAATGCAAATCAAAAATGTTTATAACATTAGTCAGCTTTGGTTGTTTTTTGTCTAATTTTTTCAATAGTTTTATCAATGTTTTTGTCACTTATTGCAACATCCATTTAGTGTGTTAAAATATCCTGGAGGTTTTCTCCGTCTGTTCGACGCGTCAATACGGGGCCTATTGAGCAGTTTGACGCTTGAGCGACAGCTTTTGAGTGAGTTAGTGTCCCTGACCGTCAATTAGGAGCAGACCTCATTGACACCCATAAAAACCCGGCCATCCAGTGCTTTCAGTAATTGGCATGACAGTTTATCATTATCCATAAAAAGCACTGAGTTCTGCAGACACATGGCTGTTTGAATGGCCCTCCACCACTCGAGTGTCACTCAATTCTGTACAGCTGTTTGTTTCCATGTGATTATTTTTTTCTCTCTCAAGGCCAAATGGTCATTTCACTCTGATGAGCTGACCGTAAAGCGATCAGCTGGGGCTGTGCAAGGCTGATTGAGAGCTTTATCCAAGGATACCAAAGGGAGGCCATTAATGCTAATTGCTTTTGAACAACTCTAAAACACACTTCCTTTATATTTGTTCTCTTTACATATAAAATATTAGAGTCTCATTTATATTTCCTCAACCCCAGATTTACAAATCATTGAATTCAATCTCAACCACATCGGAAGTGGGTTGTGTAGGATACTGTAGGACAGAGCTCTCCTTTTATTTTCAGAGGGACCTTACTCTAAAGAGTTTTCTATCAATTGTAGAAAGGCTCCAAACACACCACACTTTCCATTACTTAAATCTAACTGATACAATTATGTACTTGTCACCCGCCCAGAAGCATGACTCAAGTGTCAACACTTGACGCCGTGATTACCATTTGACAAAAACATAGTTAATTACAACTCAGAAGTTAAGTGAAGAGCCGGTGCTGAAGCATTAAAACATAAATGAAGCCTTTGCCCCCTCCAGCAGAGGTAGATAATGGGATTCCACATCAATAAACACTTAAGAGATTTTTGTTCGCATCAAGTGCCAGCATCCTGTGGAAAAAGTGCTATTTGACAGTAATATTTCCCCTGTATTCAGTCCAACAGTGCTTCTATTTATTTTGATGTGATTTTTTTTTGTTGTGGGGGATTTTTTGTTTTTTCTTTCAGAGCCAACTCATTTGATATCTCTTGGTCTTGCAACCTTGTTTCATATAACATCTTCCAGCAGAGGTAGCCTTGCCTCCTACGCGTTGAATCATTCATGAGTTACAATTCAATACGATTGGATTGGGGAGAGGGGGACTCAAAAGTTGAATTTACAAAACATCACATTCTTTCATCTCATAGAGTTTTTTTTCCCACAAAGTGCAGAGGTCAATGATGAGTCCTGTGGCAGTAGCTGCTATGAATAATACACCGAAGGGCTCCAGAACCTGGGGAGACTTCCTCCTGTACTCGTGGAGATTATTGACGCTTTGACTGTTTTTTCTTCCTCTCCTCAGGTAAGAAAGCAGAACCTTTGTCTGTGGCCTCCTGTACTGTTCATGCCTCCATAGCCTCAAGGCAAAAGAGGCCTAATTTGCACCGGTCTGTTTTGTGGCCAATTATGATAATACCAAATGTACTGGAAACACAATCCAATTGAAAACAATAACAAGTGGGCCTACCAATATCATGCATTTTAATAATGCTCTCATTAAAAATGCATTTTTATCTGTTCATCAATTTGCAGAGTTTTGCCTCCCTCTCTTTGGACTGCAGAACATGGGCGTTGTGCTGCTGACACTGCTGGGACGCCCCCCAAGGCCGTAGCGGACATGGGGAGGCGAGGGACATGTCCCCCACACTTTCATCAGGTTGGAGTTGATTGGAATGCACCATAAGGAAAAGAAATCCTCATCAGAAATCAGTTAAAGTGGGCGCCTGGGTAGCTCACCTAGTAGAGCGGGCGCCCATATGCAGAGGCTCAGTCCTCAACGCAGCGGATAGTGTTTGAGTCCGACCTGTGGCCATTTGCTGCATGTCTTCCCCCTCTCTCTCCCCCCTTTCCTGTCTATTAAAGGCTAAAATGCCCACAAAAATATTTAAAAAAAGAAAAAGAAAAGAAAAATCCCTTGTGTAAGCATTACTTTAATGTTGCGGCTGGTGAGGGTTATTTCTGATGATACATCACAATTCAATTGTTAACCCTTGTGTTGTCTTCCTATCAGAATTGAAAATCTTTTGTTGACACTTTTCATCAATGTTTTTACTTCGTTTTTGTGCCTTTTTCAACACTTTTGACGATTTTTAAAAGAAGATTTTTTTTGACGTTTTCAACACTACGTAACACTAACTTGTTAACTTTAGTTTTATCGTTATTTTGGGAATTTATGGTCAATGAACCTCATTTATAGGAAATTATACCTAATGTTTGGGTTAGAAAAGCAGAAATTAGGAATTATTTCGACTAAAATTAAAGGAATGGATGTTGATGGATAATCACAGACTTGAATATATCAACTTTTACTCAATTCTATTTCAAAACCACTTCAGTTTCTTTTTTTCAAATGCTATAAAATTGAATAAGACACCTCAAAATGAATGAAAGTAGAGATTTGTACTTGCCAAAGAGCGTGTGTGGTAACAATCATACCATTTAGGGTAATTACAAATGGGTAGTTAAAAAGAACATTGATATAGGAAAACGGGACAATTTAACCCGAGGACAACTTGAGGGTTAATGATATTTTGTATTAATAATCTAAATTTGCAAGAGAATTAGTTACTAAACGGTACTCAGAGTTGTAAGTGTGGATATCAGTAGCAGCAGTGAATAAATAACACCTCTGCACATGTAGCTGATACATTATTGCAGCCAGTAATTATTATACATAATTTTCCAAGAATATTGAGATCTTGATGTGGAGATACGTGCTGGGAGACCAGTTTGGACACTAAGCATCACAGAAACAAAGGTTGAATCACTGGACCCTGAACAGAAAGAAAAGCCCTTAGTAATATCTTTCTGACAGTCAAACTGTGCAATCCTTTATTCTTCTGGAGCAGTTGGAGTTTATTTATCTGCTATCCTAGCAGCACCATCAAATTCAATACAGAGAAGAGTTTACACTATTAATACACAAACACAAGGCTAGATCAATTAGATACTTTTATTTATTTTTGCCTACAGTGCATAATGCAGGCCTGTATTACTATTATGATTGATGACAAATTATATTTTTAATTAAAAAGTCAAACCCTTCGGTAACAGTACACTTTATATGTGAATATCTCTTTGAGTTTATTGAATTCATGCTCAGAGTTAAACAAGGGAATCAAAAGCAAAATGTATCAGGTTAGAAAAATAGAAAGTCTAGCAGCTGGCCGTATAAAAAATAAAAATAAAAATAGATACATGTTCATAATTACACACATGCACCCATACATTTATACTCAGATAAAAACAGCCATCCACTCACATGGGCTACGTTAGTGCCAGTAAGATGTATAACACTCAAAGAAAGGCATGATGTGCAATATCGTTGTTGTTTAGTGAGTAAAAACCCTGATTGGTTCTTAACAACGCTTCAAAAGGGGGAAAATAGACATGTTGTTGTAATTATCACTTAAACCAATACCCTGAAGTGAATTTAATTTAATATCCCGAAACTGCAAATGACATGTGTATCACCTGGTTAGATGGTATAAGTGAAAGTGACCAGTTGTTATATGAGATCCATTGAGAGAAGTGAAACACTGAGACAGCAGATATCTAGTGTGGCTCCATGTGTACAGCTGTTTGAGTCCGGGCCTCTACCAGCACTAGATGTCAGTGTTCTCGCTGCTCTGTGACGCTGTGGGCCAAATGAACCACAGCCTTGGATCTGCCCCAGGAAAATGCATCCTGTTTCTTCACTTGATAGTCCTCCGTCCCCACGGAGTGTGTGCTACAGCCTTCTGCTTCATGGCCTGATTACTGAAGGCATCCCTTTAATCTATATATTATCATAATGAGCACCAAAGTGCTGAGCTACACGTTATCTGAGCCACACTCTTATCAACACCTCTCTCAACACTTGTTGCCAGTTCACTTGTGTTTTTATGCACAGTGTAAATTACAATAATCTGAAAAAAAACGTCGACTTTTTTGAGGTTCTTTTGGACCATTTTTTTTAAAAGTTTTTTTTGCCTTTTCACGTTTTATGTGGGACAATTTGTTGAAGTTTTTGTCACCTTTTCTAGTTAAAAAATTTTGAGTTTTGATTGTTTTTCCAACATGTGTTTTGACGGGTTTGCTGCTTATTTTCAAGTGTTTTTCCGAGTTTTTTTATGTTCTTTCAGTGTTATGTTTTTTTAGAAGATTTTTCCTTTTTTCAATCTGCGTCCCGCGAGCGAAATCCCACGGTGGCCACGCCAAGACCCAGGTGGTTGATTGGTTGGTGTTAGGCATTTGACCTTGAGGGGTTATGGTAAGGATAGCCGAGAGCCGTCAGTGGATAGGACCTGAAGAAATGGGGTTACGTTACCAAGCGTAAGCATGGACGCCTGGCCAGTAAATGCTATTGAAGGGCATGCCTTGGTATGGCCATAAGGGATTTGTAATTTTGCGTCCCGGGGCCAGCGAGTTGGTAGTTAGTAGTTTTAAACTCAATTCAACTCTATTCATAGAAGTTCATTTTAAAGTATTTGTAGTTTTTTTGTTCGTCACATCTGTAACTGAGCTACCATGCTGTTTGAGTCAAAACACTCAAACAGAACCAACTCATTTACATTTGTTGATAGAAAAAGTAGCCTACTTTATATTCACTTTTCACCCCGCTAACCACAAGACACAGCACACAACACACCCCATTACATATGAACCTTAGTGGGTGTATAATAAAACACAAAATAAAACTAACCCTATGTGAAGTTTAACTTAACAGGGTAACTTTGATGTCAAATCCTAAATTCTTCTTCTATTATTAATTTATGAGATGAGTTTTGTATTCTACTGTTACACACATCGCACACACTAAGTCCAATAGGCTACTGTTGATAAGAATATAAGAAGGTCTCAGGGTGTGGCTGTTACTGCATCAGTCAGCTGTTAGCACTTCCGGTACTTCCGGTTTGGTTTTGGGCGGAGCAGCCAATCAGCGTGCGCTTCAACCATCGCAGCCCGGAACTTAGAAGGAAGCTCAAATTGAAAAGAGCGCCTTGATTTAAAGTGTGAACGTTACCTGAAGGTAAGCCTCATATAACTTTAACATACGGCACATAAGCCACGTAAATGCATTCAATGATGCTACATGCGTTAGTTTGTCACTCAAAGCAGCGTCACTGTAACAAACAGCGTTAGTTTTGTTGTTGGAGAGGCTCCATAGCGATACCAAAGTAGCCATACTAACATATAGGCTAGCGTTACTAACCTTTCTTTAGCTGTTTATGATACTAGCTAACCCGCGGACGCACAGTGATACCGACGTTACTTAACAGGAGACCGTGTGGTGTCCTCCTATCTATGTAATAGGAACTAATCTAAAGGTGCTGCCTGGTCACGTTAACTGAGTTTAGAAAATAAAGAGTTGAGCTATCTAGCTACATGTCAGTAACCTAGGTAAAAGTTTAGCTTAGTTAACGTCACCAGTCGTACTTGTCTTCCAGAACATTCCGGAACATTTGAATTACGACACAAGACAACACAATGTTTTCCACATATTATTTGGCTGTGTGGGAGGGGAAGGGTAAAAATGTTACGTTTTCTATAAAAAGCAAAAACAAAGCAGCACCTTCACGCTATTTTGGACCATTATTATTTGGCATCGACCGATATGGATTTTTTAGTGCGCATTCCAATACCGATTTTTTTCCCCCCATCATCCTTAGCTAATGACTGAAACGGGCTGGCCGATTCTGCTTTTGCTCCCTCGATTTTTTTTGTCTTGCCACAGTGGATTTGTTTTCAGAATCTGCTCTGCCATTCCTTTAAAAATAATAAACAAAAACCCAGCTCGGTGTCACTTAAGCAATCATCTTACATTCCTATCACCCAAATGATGTGTGCAATGTGCGTCATCTGGATGGGTGCCATCATCACACATCATTTGCAATTTGTTGCACCACTGCATATGGTTAACTGTGCACAACACAACCTTGATGATGCATTGCTCGCTGACATATTATAAGACAGATATAATCAGGTTATCATTAAATGTCCTTTGTCAACACATTTAAATGATTAAAGAAAACTATAAACCTGAGAAGTAGCCATTGAAATGAAGTGCTTGATTTGTAATTTAACGTGAAGTGCAGTGTCGCCAGCAGCACAGAGGTGCCTATGGACGCCTGCCGACCAGCAGCCGCAAATCGGCCGAAGCCGTAAGAACGATATATCAGCCGGCCGATAAAATCGGTCTATCACTAATTGTTATTACCATATCTGTGTCTTAAAAGTTTCAAAAGCTAGCTAGAACAGATAGAAAATAAATAACACTCTAAAAACTTAAAGACAAAAACTGAGGACCATCTACAAGCATTAGATCAAAAGTAATTTAATTAGTTTTGATAATCACATCAATTTTACGTTACCCAGTCCTACTCCTTGCTTTGCTCATATGAAGGAGATGCTGGCACTAATGATGAGCAGGGCAGACGCTGCTTGTCCACGGCTGATGGTCAGCTGCTGAAAGGACAGACCCGTCTCTGAGTAGTCCACGGCTGCATCTCATGGCCCTTATCTGACAAGTCCTCGACTGAACCAGAAGTTTTTCTGTCCCTCCTTGGTGAAGGCCGTCTCAAAGCTCTTATTTCTGCCACGAGGCGGGATGATTGAGGAGGGATCATGGTGGAGCTATAGGCGAGGATACAGAGAGCTGCCTTCCTGGAAGCCGTGCAGCTGATGGAGTTGCTAACTCAGCCCAAACAGCTGACGGAGTCATTTGGCGCCCCGATGACTTCCTCGCGTGTCTCCCGTGTCTGCTCAGTGGGAGGGACTAAGACACAAGGAAGGGAGGCAAGTGGACGAGTCGGGGATGCAAGTGAAGGGCTGAATGTCTTTTGCGTCCCTTCTCGTCTCCTGTGTTGGCGTTCTAACCTCCGGGGATTTGAGGGCTATGGTTAGCTGCTCCCAGATCTCGGCAGGGTAAATCCAGACAGCTAGCTAGACTATCTGTCCAATCTGAGTAGGCTGCACAATTAACGAATTTTAATCGCGATCACGATTTGGACTTCCCACGATCAAATTTGCGTGATCAGCGATTATTTTTATAAAGCGTCATTTCATAGAACGCTCCGGGTTTTTGCAAAGCCAATCTCCCGCTCCATAAAGCGTCTGCTCATGACCAGTCAGAGTAGTTCACTGCACCCGTGCAGCTAAGTTTCTAGATGTAGACAGTCACAGAGGACAGAGTAGCGTGAGGAAAACTCAACAGATAGCAGTCGGTAATACGTCAGTCTCAAGGTTTACCAGTTTACCAGTAAACGCAACACTTTGTCCCATTTGGTTGTTTTTCAGACAACAGCAGGACCAGTGCTAGTCAGCGTCTGTTAGCTGTTAGCTAGTTAGCGTCTGTTAGCTGTTAGCTCTTCTAGGACGCACCGGTGCTAATGTCCTCGCATCGCTGCAATGCTGTTTATATGGATATGGTTTAATTTTGCGTTACATGACCCATTTCGTCTGTAAGCCGTGCCTGTGTTGGATCTTTCTACGCTCTCTCGTCTACTCTCTCTCCTCTTACTCTCCGCGCCCCGCCACACAGCGGCCGCCGGTCACACTTGGATATAGTCTACAGTTTATTTTTCATTAACACAGCTGTATATGTAAGTATGAGGGGGCAAAACCTGTATTTGTACCAGTGTTTCCGCGGGTAACTGTTATCGCGGCCGTACGGCGAAGAACACAGAAGAAGTTTTTGAATGCAGCTAACTTCAGTGGTAGAGTCACAGCGTGGGAGACGGAGCTGCTGTACCGAAGCCTGGACCAGGACCAGAGATGTGACCCATGGCCAGAATATCATAGTTCATAAAATGCAGCGCAGTGAAGATACAGACGTTTAATACACACGACGTGTGTGTCCGCCGTTCGACCCGTGCTGACCTGTTCATAATGATCAGCCGTCTCTCTGTGAGTAGCGTCCATCACCACTCCCTCTCCGTTATAAATAGCCTATGTGACAATAAATTAGTTTTGGTTAAAATCAACAAATAATCGTGAGAATAATCGCGATCAAAATCTTGATCAAAATAATCGCGATTATCATTTTGGCCATAATCGTGCAGCCCTAAATCTGAGTTTAATAATCAATTAACTTTTTAGAATCAAGCATCAAAACGTTCTAGAGAGAATCGCGATGCATCTAAGGATCAATTATTTTTCCCACCCCAACTATTTTATACAGTCTATGTTTAAAACTCCCAGAAGAAAGTAGTAACGTTTGTGATGCAGACGGCTCCTGATATGATTAATTTAGTAATTGAGTATTCTATAGATAATTCCATCGCTTAATCGAGTAAACGGATAAGAAATACTTTTGTTTTGTTGAAGAGCAATAATATACAATAGTGTGGTTTCTTTTTTGGAAAAAGCAACAGTTTTATTGCCTACATTGCTTACAATATAATTTCTCAAAAAACTAAACATTAAGTGCCATATTCCATTGTTTTTACAGTGGAACAACAAGGTCAAAATAAAGCACACATTAAACATGCATAAACATGACCTTAAGTTGTGCAAAAGAATCAACGCCTAATTCAAGTTTCAACCTGAGCCTGATCTGTATATAGGTGTGTATGTTAATATTAGTAATACTCAACCTATTTTCATCCATATATTCGATTACAATGTCACACAGCTCTGTTACACTGGTGCTTGTAGATTGTTGATCAGCTGTTTCATCAGAGAGAGAGAGAGAATCACAATCAGCTGTTTCATCAAATAAATAGAGAATAAGAATCCGCTGTTTTTCCGAATGGATAGTCAACAAGTGGTCTCTTCAGGTCAGATTGTGGTCACCACTACGTTTTCTTGTCACACTAGGTTGTCTGTGATTTAGGTAGTTGTTGCGTTTGGTGTATGTTTTCTCTTGAGACGCTGGAACATTGACGTCGTGCTAGTATCGTGCTAAGCTAGCTCCATTGGGCAGTAGAGACACTGTACAGAGTTTTCCTTTTGATTACGTTTGAACTGATTCCAAACTTCGGACACTTCCTGTCGTTTTCTCCAGCCAATCTCTCCTCTTAGTCCGCTACGAGCTTTTTTGATTTTTGTAATCAGTCTTCATGGCATGTGTTGCAAGAAACGTCAGCCCATTTACTGTGCAACAGTAATAATCCTCCGTGTGGAAACACATCGAGTTTAATTAAACGAAGCTTCCAGGCAAATCATTTTGCATCGAGGATTTTTAGTAATCGAATTATACGGGTTACTCGAGGAATCGTTTCAGCCCTAATCGTGATTTTATAACGATTAATCGTGCACGCCTACGGTGAACTGAGACTCTGTTACGTGCTTGTCGGTCAACGATTAATTTCATTTCATTGTGCTTTCTTTTGGAAGGCTGGCTGTCAAAAACAATGGCACTTTCTAGCTAATGAATTAGCCTTAGTTAAGCACTAGCTATCAGTAAACAGAAGTGATGTGTTGGCTGGCAACTTGTGTGTGTAACCAGCAGACAGCAAAATCAAGACTGACAAACAGAACTGTTTTGGTACAAACATTTACTCTCCATATTTCAGATGCATAGATAGATGGATAGATATTTATTATTTAAATGGTCTTATTTAAATTGAAAATGTACGGTGAGATAAATAATTGTTAAATGTACCTACTGGTCTTGTTGCAGTGTCCTCCTCGTCACTGTGACCATGAGCTTCTGCCCTGGTCCGCCCGCCCCCCCCGGGGGCACCAGCATCCAGGAGCAAAGGGACCGCTGGGAGAGGAAACGCAGCCGCACAGCCCGAGAGTTGGTGCAGACAGAACAACGCTACGTCCAACAGCTGCAGCTAGTCGCCACGGTACGCACTGCCACGGGCGGCCGCATGCAACCAAAAGACCCATGTGATGCCGTATTTTTATCCTCTTTTCACCCAATCACTTGGTTATTTCATTTAGTTTATTTAATTGTCATTTTTCATGTCCTTTGAGCTGCCACGGTAACACTTAATAATAGCCATCATTAATAGATTTGATTAGAATTGATAGTCAATTAATCTTAAGTCAACTGTCATTTGACTGTTAGCATACAATTAAATTATAATTAATAAAATGTTAGTAGTGCTGTAAATTACCAGTTTATTATTATTATTATTATTATTATTATTATTATTTCGGTATAGGTATTGGGTAATGATTAAAAAATGTTTAAGCCTTAAGAAACCATTTTTAAAACATCTGTAAACGTTACATAAATAGATGGACCAGATATTCATATATCTTTATGTGTGTGTGTATGTATGTATATATGTGGGAAGTCAAAATCGTGATCGCAATTAAAATTTGATTAATTGTGCAGCCCTAATATATATATATTTGTAACTGTGACACACGAGCAAATCGTTCAAGAAACTCCAGTGATAATCTATTATAAATGATAAAGAAGACATATAAGATCTAAATGATCGGATTGTGATGAGTGATCAAATATTCCCATCCTGGACCTCTACCTGCTCTATTCCCCCAATCTTTACAGGATGAAGCCTCAAAACCTGTTTAGAAAAAGCCTGATGTCACACTCCTTGCTGTTTGTGATGGTTGTATAATTCCGTAGCTGTTCCACACATTGGTCAGTTGTGTCTAAACAGAGAGCGACTGAGACGAGCGGCAAACACATACAGACAGAGATTAGCTTTACGTGTAATTAGAAAACAGCAGAGCAGCACAATTGCTCAGTGATCGGCACTAAGAAATGCATTTCTGGTGGAAACAGCGAGGCGGCTGCTCGCCCCTTCTCTGGACCCATCACAGCGCATCACCACCGTAAACCTGCCGTGAGGGGGAGCGGGGTCGTGGAGAGAATCTGGGTAGTTTGGTGAGCAGCCGGGCCTGCCGCATTCTGGATGAGCGGCAGAGGTCACATGGCACGGGCAGACGCCACAGCCAGGAGAGAGGTGCAGTAGTTTAGAAGCCTGGTGTTGGTATGACTGGTGTGCAGCAGCGGGGTGTTGCAGATGTTGGCAGCAAGCGGAGGACAGCTGCTGTGTCACACCCACGGTTCCTGCAGTCTTCACTGGAACTACTGTCTAAAGGATAGTTAATAGTTCAAGTAAATTGATTACAGTGAGGCCTGTCTGTGGGTTATTATATTATCAGGACACTGTTTCAGAAAGAGATGTTGCATTTCATTTTTAAAATTACATTTGTCAATGCTGTGAGCACCTCAAACTAATAGAAATAAATTCCATTGTAGTGGGGTGGAGGCCAAAATCTCCGAGACGGATATCTCAAAACCTGTACACATCAAAGCAAAACCACCTGCTTGGCTAGATACCACCACAGGGACCTTTTATTCATGATTTGGGTGTACCAACCCCAAAAATGTTTCTGTAATTAAACTAGATGGTGAATAAAGACAATGTCAAACATTCTTAGAGGCAAAAAGTTGACAATACTGTATACTTGTTCCACCGCTTCATTAAAAACATGTAACATGAAGTCTAACAGTACATATTCAGACTCCTCCTCCCTGTGGAGAGAACAGACTTTTTCACCCACCACTGCAGCCTCATTTCTACACAATTACTCACCCTCCGCCCGTTCACTCCAATTAGGAGTCATTTTTGGCCTAATGCACATTCAATTTGCTAATCCCATTTTCACTTCAAATGACTTGAGACCAGCGCAGCTGTCGCTGTATTGTGAGTGTTGTGGTAGCACACCATCCCTCTGGAAGTGTGCCCTGAGCCGTGCACATAAACAGTCATGTTAACACTTGGTCTGGGTTGCAGGGCAGAAAACCGCCAAGCTCTAAGTTAATACATGTTTGTGCAGTCTCTGGTTGGCAATACCTTTGCTAAGTTGTCAGCAGTGAAAGCACCTCCTTACCAAGAAATATTTAATCAAGGGCACATCCAACCAGAGGCAGCCCAGGTCTAGCGTATTAATACACATGCTGAGATATAACACCATGCTCTGCTCTCTTGTTTCTCACAGTACTTTGTCGAGATCTTGAAGGCCAAAGGGACCCTGAGGCAGGACTTTAGAGAAAGCATCTTCAGTTCAATTAAAGCCATTCATTCAGTAAACCAGTAAGTATCCTCTGAATAATTTACAGAATATCTATGGGATATTGGGACGAGAATTTTGCTTAAGAATGCAGTTTAGATAAACTCTTTGTTTACCAAAGCATGGTCCTTATCGGCCACCATTAGCAGGAGTCAGTGATATGGCGTTCTCTTCCCTGGTGGATACATTAAGGCATATCAGGTATAATTACTCTGGGTGATATCACATCGAAAACATCTGGTCATCTACCTAACCTGCTGTTGGAGATCTCAGAGCAGGAAGGCCAATGGGAATTTAGAGCTGAGAGCCACTGATCTCACCCCATGTCATGACATCAGACTGATCTGGCTGTCAAATGTGCTGTACAACTAAAATCACTTGAAAGACTTGGTTATATAAATAAAAAGGTTTATGTCCGATTCAGCACTGGAATCAGCTATGGCACCTATAAATCAATGAGGTAGAAAAAATGGGGCTCATGATGGGTTTTTGACCAAAACTGATGTTTCTGAATCAAAGTGGTAAGATTTAAGTTAAACATTTCAATGTTAAAGTTAACACCCTTTTATGATCCTCACAGGATTTCACTTGCACATTCATAAAAGCATTTAACAATGTAGGCAGGATCAACACTAAATCGTGCTAGGTTTCACAAACATCCGCACGCAGCCACAAAGCTCTACAAACGCATAATTGCAGGCGGCGTGCGTGTGGACAGGTAACCCTCTAAATTTGATGAACTCATGCAATTTACAGTCTGAAAACATCAAAGAGAAAAAACGCACACAGTTCAGTACCAGACTGCACAGCTCGGCACACTGTGGAGTGAGCAGTTGGGATACCTGTGATTGGAGTTTAATTTCCCGACTGTCATCCTCTGCAGACTGACAAGCTTTCTTGTTGAGAGGGCTACAATGACGATTGAAATATGAATTCCACACTCTGATGTATTTGATAAATGGTTCTGCAGTTCCCATTCATCTTCATTTTGAGCCTATTATTGAATCAATGGTTGAAACATAATGGCAAGCACTCCATTTAAAAAATGCTCCATGGGGAGACGGTGTGATGGTGCTAGACTGATCTACTATTGCTCAGGGATTGATTATAGATTTCCCCCCATCTTCTTTCCACTTTCTTTCACTTTTTACTGACATTTGGTATACAGTGGATATTTTGTGAGACAGTGGCAAGAATAATTGATAATAACCGGTGATAATTAGCTCTCACAGTTGGATATGTGGGGTGACTTTCTCATCCATCTGTAACACTTGAAACATCTGTACATAGTATTAGTCTTAAACAGGCTTACTTTATTAAGGGGCATGTGTCTGTCTGCAGGTGCACTGCCTCAGTCGGATTGAGGGCTGGGTATGACCAAACATATTCTTGTGCTGTGTCCATAACACACACACAATAATGTCTGGTCAGATTCACCATTGCTTGATCAGATAGTTCCTGATTTAAATAGAAATTTAGCACATTTTTGAAAATGTATTCAGAAGTTCTTTCTTGTCTTTGCACTAAGCTAGGTTTCAGGGCATAACCACGACTCTTGGTAAAAATAAGTGATATTATTGTTACGTGTCTAGGGCTTCCAGAGTTGTGTGCATGTGAAAGTCCAGAGCTAAAGACTAGATTTGCCTGGCTACAGGTAAGGTGTACTGCCCTTTTTCCTTCCAACCAGCATCTGAACCAATACTAGTCCCGAGACTGGTACCTTAAATTCAGGGTTTTTTCTGCACTCTTGCCTAAACTCTAAGTTGTTGTCCATTATCCCGTCCTTTTTCTGTCACTCTGTTTTCTGATTTGTACATGTCTGGAGACAGTACCTTTTTTAAATAAAAATGTACTCATAAAAAAATACAGTATGTACTGTGTGTATATATATATATATATAAAAAAAAAAAATTAAATGTCAGAATTGAGCATCAAATTGTTCTAGAGAGAATTGCGATGCATCTAAGAATCGATTATTTTTCCCACCCCTAGTATTTGCATATTCTATTTTAGCCTGTGTTATTTTCATCATGACTGTTTTTAATTATTTTAAATGTTTTATGTAAATGTGAGTTGCCTTGTTGCTGAAAGGCACTGTAGAAATAAAGTTGCAACCTCAGCCTTACAGTCTGTCCCAGGGCATAGAAAGCACCACGATTGCTTTCGGCTTCCCATTAATATCATATCACAGTTAAAGGTGTCTGCATGAAGTTTTGAAATACTGAACCCACACTTGGAACCACTTCTGCGTGTGCGTGCGACCTCCGCTCTCTGTCAATATGCAGAGAGGACAGATAAGCTTGCGCTTACTCTCAGGTACCGAAATTTGATTTCACGTCAACTGATACTCCGTAGTACCGACGTGATTCAGTCGGTACCGGTAAACGTACACGGTTTGGTACCCAACCCTAATCCCAACGGTCTTGGGCAACGCTAAACTCTGGATTCAGCGATGGTAGTTCTGCCAGACCTATCTCCACAGCGCTGCGGAGGAAGGTCTGTCAACAAGTGTTGTTTACATTTCTTTAAACCAATCCCAACAGTCTTGGGCAGCGCTAAGCTCTGGACAAAGAGACGGTGACTCTGCTGAATAGTCTCAGGAAGGAACTTGTTCTGGTAGAACATTTGCACCACGCAAAAGAAAACTCCTCAAACTATATTAAATGAAGTTAACTGTTGACACCATACAGTAATGTGATTTAAATCAGCTGACACATGGTCCTCATTAGCTCTCTCTAGCGTATTGATCCTGAAACATATCCTTTATATATCTTTACAATCATTCTCCGAAAGAACCAATCAGGCCTGCCTTGTTGCACAATTCAAATGTTTTCAGCGTGTAGCGTTAGCCCGCTAGCTCAGAGGTCGCAGAGAAGACATTTTGACACAGATAGCAACTGCAAAGGGGGAAAGTTGTCAGGCTTATCCTGGCAAGGTGCTTTCATTGATCCAGACTTCCCATTTTCAAACAAGCAGGTCTCAAATATGCTGGAGCTGACATTAATTCGAGCTGGATGGTGAATGTTGTTTGGATCGGAGGAATCCCTGCCATGGTAGGGAATCTAGATCTTCATACGAGAAACACCAAGAGAAATATCTCCATTTATAAGATGCTTTTTGCAGCTGAACACTGATTCATAAGATGAGAAACCACTTGACTGACAGAAACTTTCTGTGTGAGCCTAATGGCTCGCTGATAGTAACACTGTGTGTCAGTGCAGAGCGGAGATCTATTCATCTGATGTTTCTGTCTTTATTTACCTAATTCCAGAGTGCAGTAGGAATAGTAATAATACAGCCTGCCTTCATTAAGCTTTGTTGAGTTACAATAGAAAAGGAAATGTGAATATATTGATATATCAAGACGTTCTTTCTGCTTCTGAGTGTTTATGGAGAACAGAGAGCGGGCAGCAACCTAATTATCCCCGACCGCTTACATGACAAACAGGAATCAGAAGACTTGAAGGAGCTGTCAGTTGATCCAGTAAGCAGCATACAGTCAGCAATGGAGGGGGGGCGGGGGGTCACATGAGAGTAGGTGTATTCTGAAAGCTACATGGAGGAACACGAGTCACCAAAGCATCGATCACATCAGACATGTAAAGCGCTGCTTTATTGCTTGGTTTTCTCATTAGTGATTAGTGCTTATGTTCATTTATTTCATTAAGTAGTCATTTATGTTTAGCCGGTCCTCACGCTGTGTCCTAACAACAAGTACGAAGGCGCCATGGCCTGAATAGTTTGGTCGAGGTTGTGTCCGACCCAGATGTTGCCACTGCTCGGAATGAATGTGGATTAATGTGACTCACGCAGAATGCTAATGTTATCTCCATCCTGCTGCTGATGGCCAGACAATTTAATTGCTGTGAAAAATGTATAAAAAATGTAATCCATAATTTCATATTTATCATAATAGCCGCTGGCAGTGAGAGGGGAAAGAACGGAAACACAGCTTTACCCGCCCTTTGCCCTTGTTAGAACTCTCTCGGCGGCTCCTGCATCTCCTGATTATGAACAGGGGATACCTTGGCATATAACTTCATTAAAATCTATTTAAATCAACTTCAACGACAAAGTGCTTCTTCTTAAAACATGTACCAACAGCAGTCTCTGGGAGGTGTGTGTGTGTGTGTGGTGTGTGTGGGTGTGTGTGTGTGTGTGTGTGTGTGTGGTGTGTGTGTGTGTGTGTGTGTGGTGTGTGTGTGTGTGTGTGTGTGTGTGTGTGTGTGTGTGGTGTGTGTGTGTGTGTGTGTGTGTGTGTGTGTGTGTGTGTGTGTGTGTTGTTGTGTGTGTGTGTGTGTGTGTGTGTGTGTGTGTGTTAAGTTTGGATAATGAGCTCCTTCACATGTGTCAACACCCCCAACCCAACCAATTGCGTTTGTGTCACTGTAATGTGGCAGACAGGCAGAACGACTGCCTTGATCCAGCTGTTTTGTTCCTGAGTTTAGCTGGGGTGTTCTCACTACAAAGTGGCCCCGGGTGCCCTGAAGGTAGACCCAGCGTCTTGGTCCCAGTAAATACGTCCCCCACAGGGAGAGACCTGCAGATGACACCACAGAGCCTCGACTGCTTAACCTCCCTTTAACAGGGAAGCAAGTCTCTGAACTTTGCTCAACCGCCGCACTTTCTCTTAATGCGCGAGTCTTTGCTGAAAATGATGCTTCAGATGTGATCTCACCTTATTTGAGCGGCTTTTTCCACTGATGCAGAGCAGTAGCACTACTACTATTGTCAGGCAGTAATGTGCACTAACTCAAAGTCCAGTGCAGTTTGACTGGAGGCTAAATGCTCACTGGGGGGCATTTGGAAATGAATGCTCCTACACTCCGGGATCACAAAAAAATATGCCACTCATTTTGAAATGGTTGCTTCTGCCATGTCTTGTGTTGGAGTTAAAGGGCAACTATTGTTTTGTTTGTTTTTTCCAACCTGGACCCTATTTCCTATGTTTAATAGTTATGATGTAAGTTAATAGTTATTGTGCAACTTGTATTTACCTTCACTAAAGTGTTTGTTTTGCCGCTGACAGGCTCATATTAATATGCTAAGCGTCTGACAACATTATGAAAACAATTTCTAAGGAGGTCAAACTTTCTGTTAAAGAGTAGGATCCTTTTTTTTTTTTAAACATATAAACATCTGCAAAATTGCGTTTTCTAAACCCACCAGACTCCATGTAAATAATCAGTAATTTTAGCATTGTAAAACACACTTCATTCAAAGTAGACAGAAACAAAAAAAAACTATGTAAAAGACGTTTTGGGTCGTCTTTTCACTTTTCAACCATCACAACTCTATTCATGGTTGAAATAAACACATTTTACCGATTTACTGTACATGTGAAAATACTGTATGTTGGCACTATACATGCTAAATGTAATGCTTTTTTAAATGGAGTCTGATGGTGTTTAGCGCTAGCGTCCTCAGAGCTGTTTCTGGTTAAATGTTTTTAAGGTCTATCTATGAAGGGATCCTTTCCACAATGTTGTCAGATACTTAGAATAATAATCTGAGCCTGTCAGCGGCAAAAACAGAACTTTTAGTGTACGCTAACTGATGCTGAACATTTCCCTCATGGGGTTAGATTGCAGCTTGGTCTGTGGCGGCCGGTTACAGCGTTCAGACTTAATACCGGACCAATTTCAAAGGTTGTTGTTCCTATCAGTCACTTACAAACAAAAACATAGGCAAATAGGTTCAAGGTTTAAGGATGTTGGGATTCAGGTGTGTGCGTGTGCGCACACACTAAAGCTGGACAGTGACTCATAGTGGTGACAGTGAATTAAAGTGGCAGGGTCAGGCTGTTATACAAATGAAAATGATAAAATAAAGAAATAGCAATTTATTCTGACCAATAATTGCCATTATAGCCAGCCTAAAGCTTTAATCTTCTAATTATGTACGTATATAATACAGATCTCAGCTCTTTCACAATGCAGTGGTTTATTTAAAGTCTTTCAGCCCTAGTATGCAGTGTTTTTGTATTCTCTCTAACCTGTTTTTTGTTTTCCAGATCACTGCTTGTCCATCTGGAGAACGGCTACTTTGGCCGAGGCTTCGAACAGATGTGTCCACATCTGCACCACTACAACACGTATGTGGACAACATCTATAATGCCAGCAAAGTGCTCGGGGTAGGAACTCGTTCCCACATACAGTAGTTATCACAGCTCTAAGTCACATGCTGCTGTTGCACTTCTGAGTATTTCACAAGCCCTTGATTACATCAGATGTGATTAGATATTAATAAGCCCTCTGGGAGAATTGGCCAATATATTCCTCAGTTATTGTACTGAATACAATACACAATAACAAATGCATAAGTGGTTATTGGATTCTTTGTTGCTAACACAATCAATTATTCTGCTCTCAATGATGCTATGGCAACACTTTCATGAATGTAGCGTATATATAGCATGGCAGTAGCTCAGTCAGAGAGTTGGTTTGGGAACCGGAGGGTCGCAGGTTCAATCCCTCTACAGACAAAAGTATGATGGTTGACTGGTTCACCTCCTGGGCACTGCCAAGGTGCTCTTGAGCAAGGCACCAAACTCCCAACTGCTCGGGGCGCCTGTCCATGAGCAGTCCGTGCCTCCCCACTCTGAAATCTCTCCATTAGTGCATGTATAGGTACTGAGCATGTGTGTGTGTGTAATTGTAATTTCCCCTTGCAGGATTCATAAAGTATGCATTATTATTTATATTTGCTTTTAACTACGAGTACGTAAGATGGCTGCCATCCATTTCCTGCGTTCCTTTGGAGCGTAGGTTATGCATGTCTTCAGAAATCATCACTTTGCGTCGGCAAGATGCAATTCAGCACATGAATGTAGGCCAGAGGCAGGTCAGCAGATGTTCCACACTCAGCCCAAGAATATCTTCCGGTATTGGCCTGGTCTGCCCCCTAGTGGATACACGTTTAATCTTCCAGCTACACGCAAGTACGTGAACATTGCCATTTGGGATGCCGCTGCTGGTCTATGCGCATGCACCGTTATAAAGCAAGTATATCCGGCAGCTTAACTGAATGGTTGGCTAATCTGTGATCTTTAGACGTGTCAATGGGTGTGTTTCTAGACTTTGAGATTTTTGGAACAGGCAAGCAGAGAGGCCCTGGTGCTAGCTTTGCATAAAAACGGCAAAGACAATATTGTCAGATAATATTGTCTTAATTAAGAGTAAGGGTATGTCTGAAAAACAATGACTAATTGCATTGATAATGCAGGTTTGCATTGATCCTCCTTCAGATCCACATCCATTCTAAGTGAGTGAACACTAAACAGCAGAAAGCCTTAATGAGAGTAACCTATGACCCACACAAGTCTGAACATTTTTGTTTTGTTTTCATATCAAAAATGATGTCTGCAAAATATACTGAAGAGTATAAAGAGTACTAAAAATATAAAAACCATCATGGGCGTCATCAGGCCTGGGTGATAATCCAGGATTATTGGTAATAGACTTTGAATAGAATCATATTGCCATGATCTAATCTTATCTGTCTCATGTAATGTGGAACAGTGGAGCACAGCTTATTACATTGGACATGAGGTTGGTTGTTTTATTTGTGACTTTGCGTACATTTGCTTGTTCAAGTAATGTCCTACAACAACTGGCCTCTGTAGTTATTAAACAACATTACTCAAACAGGAGAAAGTCGTTTAGTGGCAGATTTATACCCATTAGAACTAAACTAAAGATTAATAGATTAATCGTAGATTAATTAAACTATTTAGTTGTAGATTAAACTATGAAATTAATGTTCAACTATTTTCATAATTGATATTTGGCTTGAGTCATTTTTTATGGAAACAGTCAAACTTATGTGACGTCAGTGTGTTAAATGTGAATTGTTCTAGTTTTTTCTCTCCTCTGGGACAGTAAACTGAATATCTTGACTTTTGGACAAAACGAGACACTTCATCTTGGGCTTTGGGAACACTGATCCACATTTTACGTGTGTGGTGTGTGGTGTGTGTTGTGGTGTGTGGTGTGGTGTGTGTGTGTGTGTGTGTGTGGGTGTGGTGGTGGGGTGTGTGGTGTGTGTGGTGTGTGTGGTGTGTGGTGTGTGTGCGTGTGGTGTGTGCGTGGTGGTATTGAGTAAAATAAAGTACAGCGTGATGATTTGAACCAATAATGAAGCTCTGTGGCACAGAGGAAGAAGATCTATCAGGCTGTGACCACACACACACACACACACACACACCACACCACTAGTCGTTAAAAGGAATTTTTAAGTCCCAACTCCTCTGACAGCTGCAGGAGGCATGGTAGGATGGCAAATTATACGGAAATACACTGGTAACCATGTATCAGCTAATTTAAATAAATCATGTTGCTCTATGGTGTCAACAGTTAACTTCATTTAATATTGAGGAGTTTTCTTTTGTGGGGTGCAAATGTTCTACCAGAACAAGTTTCTTCCTGAGACTATTCAGCAGAGTCACCGTCTCTGCGTCCGGAGCTTAGCACTGCCCAAGATCGTTGTGATTGGTTTAAAGAAATGTAAACAACCCCTGTTGCCAGACCTTCCTCCACAGCGCTGTGGTGATGCAAGACTAGTCTTGCTGTAACATTTGTGTTTCTTCTCAGAGTTGGCAACCTTCAACACTGTGTCTGATTTAAAGCCCCACTTTACTCTGTCACGCCTACACTGCCTCAACTTGATAAGTGATTCCTCTCACATTGTCCCCATCATTCTACTTACCCACCACCTGTCTGCTTACCATGTCCAACTCTAGCTGCCACAGGCATAATGACCAGCTAAACACACTCTCACACACCACAGCTGGCATCTGAAGTCAGGTGGCATACACTGGTGTTTTTAAAGCTCTCCTCGCCTCTATTTAAATACAGCAGCAATGTTTATTTTGATGATTTACTGGAATGACAAGATAAGGCTTTTGGTCATCCAAATGTTGACATATACTCATGCTGACATGATGTGCAAATGTATATTAAATAACATCTACAGCCCCCCTCCCCCTCCTCACACCTCATCTGGCATAGTGAGTGACAACCAGATGGTTTTGGGGTCTTGTCAGGCAAAGTGCTCTGCTAGAAAGTGCCGTGAGATTCACGTGTCATCTCTGATTGGGACATGTCCATCACTGGTCTACAAGCTGCATGCAGATGCTGTTCCCAAAAACACAAATAGATTGCAGTGCCCTGTACCCAGCGCTCAGTCCCTTATTCTGAGGTAACTGAACTACCGCTGACCTGACGGAGCAACACGACCGTGAGTTTGCGAGTGCTCTGTACCCAGCACACCGCACATGTTTATTTATTCATGTATTTATGTATTTATTTATGTATTTATTCATTTATTTAATATTGAATAAAACGGCATTCCATAGAGGGAGATTTTAACATTGAGTGTCCTGATCAGAGATTTTCTTCCCAATCTAGTCCTAAAATATAGAGCTGGCCAATAGGCTTGCACGATTTAATCAATAAAAAATCACAATCTCGATTTGCCCCTGTTCACTATTTCATTTTTAAATAAATTTAATTTTTTCATTTAAAAATGATTTGATTTTGATTCTCACTTAATTTTGCGAGCCGACTGCATCCCAACCCCTACTTCTTTCTTCTGGGAGTTTTAAACAAAGAATGTATATAAAACAGGTGTTAAAGAGTTCCTAAGCTCTGCAATGCTCCCCCTTCTCTTCATTGAAGCCTCTATGTTTACAGGCTACGTGATGAGTAATGTGCTGGAGGTGCCAAAAAAATTCTGTTTGGCACTGCCAATTTGTGTTTTTGTCATGGTTCATGTCTGCAATAAACAGGAGAAAAAAATCATGGCAAAAAATCGTGATATCAATTCAAAGCTAAAAAATGGTGATTCATATTTTTCCCAAATCGTGCAGGCCTAATTCCTTAGCAAAACCAAGGCTGTTTACCGAGTGCAGCTCAGAAAACATCACTTTGCAAAGCACCAGTCTGTCTTGTAAATGTGCCTTTATGGCTCTCTGAATGACTTCACGATGGTTTGTGTGTTGTCTCAGGTCCAGCTGAAGAAAAACAAGGCCTTCAGACGTTTTAAGAAACTACAGGAAGCCCGACCAGAGTTCAACAACCAGAAGCTCGAAGACTTACTTCAACTGCCCGTTCAGCGGATCGACCAGTAAGAATTCTCTTTCTGTCTAAATTACAAGGCCTGATGGTGATGTAACAGTACGCCGACGGGTTGATTATTGGATGTGAGGCTCTCCGTGTGTAGAAAAGCACCGTAAGAGACACAGTGATGCTTTTCCATGGGTAATGAAGCTCCACTAGTCAGGGTTTTATATTTGTCTCCCGGCATTCTTTCACAGCAGAAAGCTGCTTCCAGCCAGGCTAACGCTAATATAGTTAGCCTGAAGAAAAGGGTGTCTGTCCCCACCAACGTTACGGTCCAAAGCCGCGATGCTAGAAACACAAGACCAATGTGTGTCTGATTTAATGTCATTTACACTGACTTAAGTGTTCTTGGATACACAGTGTGTGTTGCTAGTGTGTGACATGCAGGCTCTACACGCACAGCCAACCACCAGTCACAATCAGTGTTGATCAATGTAGCCAACAACCAAAGCGGGCCCCGCTAGTCGACTACAAGCTGAAATTTAGAAGACTCAATATACATGCATTATTAATATCATTGACTTTAGCCTGGCTTGATATTATACTATTATATGAATACACTGGTGTTATGTCAATCAGCCACCTAATGTCCCACTCCAAAACTAATGTAGAAGAGTAGTGTTGGGGATTAGGAAGGTACAGATTAAATTATTAGCAATTTTTTCAAAGACGTTTTATCAATACATTACACAAATAATCTCAAACAGCTGCTCTTCAAAGGGGTGATAGAATGGTTGTATGGAGTATATCACGCTGTTCCTTGAGGTCTTCTGACAGGGTATGTAACATTTGTTGGGCTGAAAATGTTGCTTTTGCTGTTCTTTTGGCCCTACACCACCCTGCTAAATTGACCTGGCTTGAAACGAGAGGTGTTCTGCCTTATATGGTCTGCTCATGAATATTTAAATAAGCTGCGCGCTGATTGTTGTTGTGCAACGCCTTTGGTGCTGCTGACAGAGCAACAGAAGAAGAAGATGGAGACTTTAGCTGTGAATGGTATCTGTTTGAGCCTGACTCAGAGGAAGGATCTGATGTAGAGGAGCCACTTGCCAGTAGATTGGAAATGACTCTTCAGACTGGTAAGTTTGGTCATTAGCATTTACTTGCATTTTCAATACCCAACATTTGCCGTCCGTTGTTACACTAGGTAATACTCACACGTCAGTGTTGTAGCCTAAGAATAACTTGTATTAGCCTTGTTTTAGTATCGTAAGCAACATAAGTTAATGTGCACACGGACACATTTTACTACTTTCGCAGTTTCAGTCAAGATGTCTAGTTCATAGAGCTGCTCACAACGACAGTCTCTTCGATTGTGATTATGAGTTACGTAAATTATTTAACACGTAGTAGTGATATGTTATCTTACAACAGGACGTCCATTTAGCTGGACAGGAGACTACTATTTGTTTGTATGCTACGTCGAAAGCATTATTACTACTCTGCCTGTGTCAGTAGGTCAAATGTTATCTTGGAAGTACTATCCTGCTGATTAGATCATATGACTTTGAGATTATTACCTTCTTAACATGTAGTAATATGTAAAATTACAACTACGGTGGATACATCTTACCTTGGCAGGTGTTCTTGTGGAAACTGTGCACAAATGCCCCTGGAGAGAGAAAATATGTTGCCAATAAATACCTCAGGTAACTAAAAACTAGATTCATTAATCAAGCTACTTTATGCTTTCTGCTCATTCAACATTATGAATAACAACAAGCTCATGTTTGTTTTTACAGGTCATGAAAAGAAGGACCAAGGTTCCTGAGGAGAGAACCTGTTTGACTCACCATCCTGGCCTTCATCGGTGTGCCTCAATATATATTCTTTGCAAAATGCAATGAATATTTACAGAGTTGACCATGGCCAGTTGAGAATCAGAGGATGGAAAGGTGAGGCCATTGATACCCCTGTTAGCAGTTCTATAACATACCCATTGATATTGGTTCAGCATTATTACAAAAACACAGTATTATCAAGACAACAAAATGAAAAACTTTATTAGTTAAAAACATCATCATACTCTGAAATCTAAAAGATAAAAAATGTGGTTGTCCACTACACCCTGTTCTCTTTGCAGGCCATGCAGACCCAGGGCCTAGAGGACTTGGTGAGCTGGTGCTGGGTTTCTTGGTAGAAGTGTCCGTGTCGTGATCCCCTCTTGTGTCGTGCTGCGTATACGGAGGAGGTTTCTGGATGCTTCAGGGCAGTATGTCATGTTGGGTGCCTGTCGAGCTCACAGCTCACGAGAACACAGGTCCTGGGGCCCATGAATCTGCCGGACTGCTTCCAGATAAGGAAGGGGGATGGATGATCTCTCGAACACCAGTCTCATCCGGTCTAAGAATAGCCTGTTGTGTGTGAAAAGTCATTTTTAGCACCTATACCATTGCACATTCAGATTTGTTGTTTGAAGTGTGTGAAAAGTTATGTTTAGTGCCTATATGATGCACATTTTTATTTTTTGTTGTAATAAAAAAAAAATATTAAACTTACAAATTGTTGGCTCCGTCTTCACTTGTTTGACGGTGTAACCTCCCCTTTTGGCCTTTGGGAACAGACGCTGGACATTAGTTTCCCCTTGGCTGTCTTCCGTTGTGGCTGCAAGATACAACCTGAAACAAAAAAACATACATTTTGTAACATAACTGTATTACCTTTTACACACAACAAGCAAAATACTCCAGTTAACTCACAGCAAAAGCAGTTGCTAAACCTCTAAGCTGTGCCAAAGCTGTACTCTAACCAGTGTTGGTACAAATGCCTTACAGTTAGACCATCTTAAAACTGAAATGATTTACATTTAGATGGCCGGCAATTAGGCCTGATGTCTTTAGACTATTGCTCATGTCTCACTCCTTCACTGAACAAAACCAGTTTCTGCAGACAATTTGTCCCCCATTCACATTTGCCTTTTCTAAAGACTTGTATTGTTGAATGACAAAGTTCATAGGGCGTGTACATGCCTGCAAAAGGCATCTTCAACACACAGTCTAGCATTCAGTCATACCTGTTGTATACAAACACATTCCTACCCATTGTCCAAATTATTTTCACCAGCCTCCCCCACAAAAGGAAATGCAATTGATTGAGATCAGACCAATCAGTGATAATCCAGATGAATAGTTCTATTCCTACTAGAAATAGTAAACTAATGTGTTGGGAATGTATCCCATATTTGATAAAAGTCCCTCACTCATCATGGTAACATTGTTAGATAACACTGCTCTGCTAAATGCTACACAGTCACAATGCTACACAAACACCATAAGACGTCTGGTTTTGTAAGAATAAGTAGAAAGGTTACCTTATATGATATGTGAGGTCTTAATGTCTTATGAAACAGTTGTGTCCTCCTAGATGCCACACTGGAAGCATCTGTTTAGCAAGCTGCATCTTTTGTGTCTTGACTTTCTTGTGATGTGCTCTGAAATAAAAAAAACTGCAAATCAATACATTGCAGTCTATATACACACCGTTTTCACGAGATTGACTCGATATCATATGAAATGATAACGTTTCCAGTTCTGTTGTCGAAGCTAACGGGATGCCATAGCTAGCTAGCTAGCTGAGTAACGTTCCAACTTAGCGCTAGCTTGCAACCAAACTATCAGGATTCTACTCAGCTGCAGTTAGCTTTCTTGCTGAAATACAATAAAAAGTAGCCTGCCAAAGTGGACAAACATGCATCGTGAACTATAGATGGAGCTACATGACAACACAGGGTATTGATTCGAATGGAACAGTTAGGAAAATGAAACGTTAGCCCCTTTGCCATAACAGGTAATCAACACACATTCAGCCTATGCTAGCTACAGGATACGTTAGCATTGCTAATGTTACTGTTAGCGATTAAATCATACTTACAGCTTGTGGGATTCACATCGGCGGCGCCCCAGGCGGCAGCGGCTGGCATACACCCCTTCGCAACTGGCTGTTGGACTTCCTCACCAACAGACCTCAGTCGGTCCGGGTCGGACAGAACACCTCTGACTTCATCACCCTCAGCACGGGCTCCCCTCAGGGCTGCGTCCTGAGCCCCCTGCTGTTCACTATGATGACTCACGACTGCGTCCCCATGTTCTCCACTAATCACATCGGGAAGTTTGCGGACGACACAACGGTGGTGGGCCTGATCAGGGATGACAACGACCAGGACTACAGATAGGAGGTGGAGCAGCTGGTTTGCTGGTGCAGAGACAACAGCCTGATCCTGAACGTGGAGAAGACGAAAGAGATCGTCGTCGACTTCAGGAAGAACCGGCCTCACCACGCTCCACTGCTCATCAACAGCTCAGCTGTGGAGGTGGTCAGCAGCACCAAATTCCTTGGGGTGCACATTACAGACAATCTCACCTGGTCTGAAAACACTTCATCACTGGTGAAGAGGGCACAGAAGCGTCTGTACTTTCTACGGAGGATGAGGAGAGCCCACCTGCCCTCGCTCATCCTCACGACTTTCTACAGAAGCACCATAGAGAGCATTCTGACCAGCTGTCTCTCTGTGTGGTGTGGAGGCTGCAAAGCCTCTGACTGGAAGAACGTGAGGAGGGTGGTGAGAACAGCAGAAGGGATCATTGGGGCTCCTCTTCCCTCCATTAAGGACACTTCATCACAGCGCTGTGTGTCCCGAGCCGGAAATATAATCAAAGACCCCACACACCCCCACCATGGACTGTTTACCCTTCTGCCCTCTGGAAAGAGGTTCCGCAGCATCCGCTGCAGGTCCACCAGGTTCTGCAACAGCTTTTTTCCCACTGCCATCAGACTGTTGAACTTCTGATCCATAAACTGAACTCTGCACCTATTGCACGCCATCGGGTATTAAAATGCTGCTGAACTTTTAGCCATTTCAGTTCCTCTCTTTTTTACTCTTTTTTTACTCTTCAATTTGCACACTGTTCATCCCCTGCACTGTTTTACACTTTGATCACTGCTGCACTTCTGTATAACTTTTTGTAAATAATCCGGAAATGTATTCCATCGCACCTGGAATATCATTGCAATATTTATAAGCTGTATGCAACGCAATTTCGTTCTGTATGCACTCTGTACATATAAAATGACAAATAAATAAAGTTGAAGTTGAAGTTGGAGTTGAAGTTGTGGTTGGGATGACCAGACAGTCGGAACAGCAACAGCAGCTTAGCAAATCCTGCTTTAAATTGTCCGAAGTTTTGAAAACTGTCTTTGGGGGAAAAGTTCCCTGGGATCTCCTTATAAACAGCAGCCATGCCCGTCGCGTTCTCAGTCGGACATCTATTTGACCTAACGCCAGCAACATTAGGAGCTGGTCTCAGGTCAGTGGCCTACGTTAAGGTTGGGGCTGGACCGTTCTCCTTATACGTCCATGGGCGTGACAAAGCTAATGGTTCTGAGATCCTGACGTCATCTTTTGGCTTTGTTGAGATTCGCCCGTTTCAGCGGCAGTTTCAAAATGTGAGATATTCAGAGGAAAGGCATGTCAATGGGATTTAAAGCTTCTATGTATGTCCTATTTACCCACTGAACTGTCGTTATTCACCTATGACAAGGTAAAATCGGTTTTGCATTCTATCACCCCTTTAAAGTATAATAGAATTAATTTAACTTCTAAATTATTAATTGCCAATCAGTTGTTCTTCAAACAAAGCAAACGTGTGTGTGTGAGCTTCATTATTGGTTCAAATCATCTCACTGTACTTTATTTTTACTCAATTACACACACGCATGCACGCCAGATGTAAAAATGTGGATCAGTGTTTCCCAAAGCCCAAGATGAAGTGTCTCGTTTTGTCCACAAGTCAAAGATATTCAGTTTACTGTCCCAGAGGAGAGAAGAAACTAGAACATATTCACATTTAACACGTGTGTGTGTGTGTGTGTGTGGTGTGGTGGGTGTGTGTGGTGTGGTGGTGTGTGTGGTGGTGTGTGTGTGTGTTGCGCAAGAGGGTGAGGTGATGAGATCACGTGGGAAGCTAAGCAACGCAAGATGGCGGATGAAACACCGCAGGATTCGCCAAATTTAATCCACAGAGCCACCCACAACTTACGCAACAGACATTTGTTCTCTGCCGGGTCACATTTGGCCCGTAACACCACGCATGTTACTTTTTTTACTAACATTTTTTCTTGCGTTAAAATAGCTGTTTGTAAGGATATCATGAATTCTTGTTCCCATCATAAGAGGTATAGAAGAATAGTACTTTTTACATGTCTGAACTTGAAAGTGGGTCAAACATGACCCTAACACCTTATAAGGTTACATTTCATTCATAGTGGTCTTTTAAAAGACTTCAAAGTCTTACAACTGACTTGGTAAAATCTGCAGAAACTCTGTTTAACTTCCTTCACATCTTCGGTTGTCTCTTTATAATTGATGCTAAAGTTCTATAAAATATCTCAGTTTTTGTGGTGGTTCCACCGTGGAGAGCACTGCTGGAGAAGGGTCAGACATCTCATGCTTGACTTCTGTTTTTGCTGTTTAGTTGTTTTTCATTCACCAGTCACCCGCTGCACTGCACAATGTCTAGTCTCCGTGACAGATGTAATTATTATTATTTGACGTAGCACCATGTAAGTACTCAGACTGTCCAGAAACTGTCAAAATGTCTTTTCTTAGGCACGAGTTTTTGTTGGCTGTAATTTCATGCGGTCCTGATCTTGCTTGTTAATTAGTGGAACGAGGAGAAATGGGCAGAAACGTCCTTTCCTATGCAGCAGATATCTGACAGAGGTTTATCAAGCTGCTTGCTTGTATCTTAATTAGGCCCTTTTTATGTCTCACGTTCTCATCTCTCCAGATGTACAGGCGAGCACTCTGTGTTCCATCCATCCATCATGGAAGAGAGAAGTTGTCTCTGAGATCAGCTAACCCTTCACCTTAACATCTGAGACACTTTGCTGTATCTCATTTATGTTCACTTTCTCCTCTACAACAAAGAAATCACCTTCCCTTTGTTTCTCATTGGTCCCACACCTCAGGATTTGTGTGGTACTCTGGGATGCGCTTTCCAAGCTTTGAATAGAGAGAGGGATGCACTAGTCTACAGTATGTCCTTGACGTTCCACTTCCAGGATTGCGCTGGTGCCTCCGGAAATTCCCCCGGATGTCCCTTTTTTTTGGCCGGATGTCTGTCCCCTTCCTCTTTCTTTGTGTTGGCGTTCTAACCTCTGGTGGATTTCTGAGGACTATAGTTACCTGGTCCTTAGATTTCTGCAGGGTGATTCCAGAGAGCTAGCTAAACTATCTGTCCAATCTGAGTTTTCTAAAACTAAAACTACATCGGAGTGTACACATGTTCCACCAGAACAAATGCCATCCTGAGACTATTTAGCAGAGGCACCGCAGCTCGTCCTGCACTTAGCACCGCCCAAGACGATTAGGGTTGGTTTAAAGAAATGGCAATAAACCAGAGCACGCTTTTCTCCCATCCCAGAATGATGTGTGGAGTAGCCACACCCTGCTTTGCAGTGCAGTGGAGGAAGGTGTGGCAAAGTAAGACTAAGAATGCACAAATCCAAACTTTTCTTTCCTGACAATACGATTCATCAACACAGGTTGACCGAGCACCATCCAATACTCAATATCAATATTATATTCAAAATCTGGATACCGCATTGTGCCAACCTCATAGGAATCATTTTAATGTAAAGGTGCAAGGTATTGCATGCAATGAGAAAAAAGATTCTTATCTTATCAGCCAAGATGTACGTGTGAACACGTACAGGACATTTAACTCTGGGGTTTTATTTCTGAAATGCTGTGAGGAAAATTAGGGAGGCATCTTTGCCAGCTAACACAGCAAAGGCAAACAGACAAGATTGAAAATGGGTCGGGCTCTGTAAAGCTCATACCATCAAAGAATATCTGGATTTGTGTATTTGTCTGGGTCATTGCCACACACTAGCTGGGATGTGCCAATCCAGGAAGCAAATGTGATAAAGATGCTTCTTTTCAGGAGCCTTGGTGCACATCAATGCTAGGAAATAGCCCACTAGTCCTGACATCAAAGTGTGTCCGCACTGACTGGGAATGATACCAATGATTTGCCGCCATTGCGTTGTCATGTGCCACATTCGTGCCATTTTGTCACTCTACTTATTGTAATTTATAGTTTGAGAAATCAAGTTCTGAGAGTTGTAATATCTCCCAGTAGGCAACTCCAAAGGTGCCAACACACCAGTGGCTTCCATCACTGACAGAGCTTGTGCAATAGCATGCAGTTGTAGCTGCATGCATAGGTATAAATAGATTAAAGAATTTATATTTAGAATATAATTTAAAAGAATAGGCAACATATTACAACAATACAAAAATTATCACTGAAGGAAGAAACAATTAAGAAAAGACTAGGCTATATTGTATATATATTATGTATTAAATAAGGCTTTGCATCCCTATAAATCATAAGCAGCCGTTTGGTGGCTGGTTTTGAGTTGTATAAATTGATAAAAAAATAAATACTACAAACCACCCACACTGCCCCTAGTAGGTTGCGTACACTGTTGTATCTGACTATGAATAATAATCATTAGGGCACATTCTCTGAATGACCTTTCGCCATCTTTTTCTATGCCTTCCCATGTTTCACACCTTTGGTGTGTGTATGCCCAGTTGAAATCGCAGGAGATACAAAATTATATATTGCGCAGGCTAGTAACTCACTCCCGCCACCTCCCCCTTAGTGAGTTGTAGACGACATGTTGTATTCACTCATGACACACACAGTGTGGCAACTATTTGCTCTGGAGAAGCCTATCATTGCCTTTTTGTGCACTTCCCATCAGCAGCTGGTTACGTCTGTCGTCCCATGAGACTCATGAAGTGAGGGGTTTGATGGATTGTGGCAGGAATACACCTCTCGTGGATGGCGGTTTTGCTAAGGCGCTCCGTGGTGGGAATAGGCAGGAATATTAGCTTAGTACACTTATCACCATCAAGGAATGATGGATGGCGAGCAGGGCACGGGTGGGAACTAATGTCTGCTGGGTAGGAATAAAATGATGCATGTTACTGTGTGCATTCATGAGCGGCTGGGCGTCATCTCCGTCCTCCCCACTGAGATCTCCATTATGACAGTGATGGGGTCTTGAGCTGATTGTGGCAGTGAATAGCAGCCCTCTCCGCCTGGATTGGCTGTGTTTGTGTCAATAATAGAGGAGCAGCTCTCGTGAAGATGGCAGCACTTGGAGGCCTAGGGATATATTAGCTATAAGCTGAGCACTATTTAGTATAACAAGGGAATGTCCCAGTGGTTGGCTCGCTGTAGAGACTGAGCATGCTCTGTGTAAAGGCCGTACAACTCCAAAAGTCTCTGGGTCATTGTCATACTTGCTAAGCATTGAGGAGTGTGTAGCTGTGTGCTGTATTGACATTGCTTGTTTTTGTCTTTTCAATTGTCAAGGTAGGATTTCAAATGGTCAACGTTAGGTCCTCAGGTAGTTCCATCAGCTAAACACGGTAAGGGTCTCCAACACAAGGTCAGAGCATTAATTCATTTCTTTTGAAAGAAATCTGAAAGACGGAGCCTTTCTTAAGTGGCTCCTCTCCCTGGTCTAAACTCATTGAGTTGTATTTCTGTTAATCATTTGTTACATTGTCTGTTAGTTGACCCTACAGTTCATTGTCAAGTTTGAAGTGAGGCTTGCAGTGAATCAAAGTGCCTCAATTAAGTTCTGAGACTTTTTGTTGTCTTCCGGTTGTCAACGTTACCCCAAATGGCCACTATATAGAAGAAAATGTACAATTTAATGTTTAATTTACACACATTTGTCACCGCGTAGGAAAGAACAGATGACTGACAACTTGTTTGGCTCATTACATCTGTAACCAGCTTGGGGTGGAATTAGAAAGTTTACTTTGTTAGCTAACTAACATCAACGAAAGCCAGTCTGCTCAGTCCCTCCATTTTTTTTTTGCGGAGACAGCGTTGACATCCCGGAGATGGACAGTATTTTTAGCCATCTCCCGGTGTCCGCTGCTTCCTGGGTGGTGCTTAATTATACGTGATGTATGATTGTTTATTTAAACTCTATGCAAATGCCCTGAGTGAGTGTCTTCCATAATATTGGTCAGGTTGGGGCAGCTGTGACTCAGTGGATAGTAAGTAACGCTTCCCTGATTTCCAGTCAAGGCTGGGTTTGTAAGAATTCCTAACCTGCCATCCTGTATGCCTATGTTGGTCTGTGAACAATGACACAGTGGGGAAAAACATTTTGAATTGGGGGCTTCTCGACTGATGATGCCAATCATTAAGATTCATGAGGCAGCACTAACTTCTTCCCTGCAATGTATTAACATAAAAACTGTCTGACTAATTTTTCCACCGATTTAAGTTGACTCGTGCAGCAGCACCCAGTAATAAAAGCTCCAGTCATTCTGGAGTATGACTGAAAAGTGTTTTCTAATGTCTACATTTACTTTCTCTTTGAGTTACAGTAAAACCCATTAGTCGCCCTTTCAGAGAAGGATAAGACACTCTTTACTTCATAATACATTTTAATTGCTCAAGTTTGGACAGTGGAATATCTCCAGTCTTCTGTATTTACCACGAATGTTCTTTCCTTTCCTTTTAAGCTATTAAAGTTGGGTAATTACCCACAAGCCCATGCCATGTTCACTAACCCATGCAGAAGCCTGCCGGTGCATCTTGTCTCTTAATTACCAATTTGAATCCTTAATGCATGTATGAGAAGCACAATAATTAGACAGATACTTCCTCCATCTCTTTTCTTTACTGACGCGTGCGCAAATGGCCAAATGACCTGACATGTCTGCCAGGAGAGAGTGAGAAAAAAGCCTGCATATCATCTGCATATAATAAAGGAATTAGCAGCTCCTGCTGCAGCAGGCACACCCCTCCACCAGCACATGCCCTTCTGAAGTTGCATTCTTCATTAGAATATCTGAACTGTCATAAATATGCTTCAGATTACGTTATTGTCTCATTATCTTTTCTTTGCTTTGCTGCTAATGAGCGGGACAGGGCAGCTGAACGAGAGAGTTCTGTTTACATTAGTTGAAATGTGCCGTAATAATGCTCATTAGTGTGTTCCCTTTTTGTTCCACAGCTGCTTTAATTAGATTTTTGTCTCCACTCCTCAATAAGAACTAATAATGCCTGAAATGTATTTGTTATTACACGATGAGACAAGAAGAAAAAGACGTGAAATTATTTCTCTTTTTATGCATCTCTTAATTGAAAGAGAGTAAATTGGATCTTGTTTGGCTTCTGTTTCATTTCCAATGAGTAATCGACTACAAGAGCAATGCCCCCCTCCTCTTCCTCCTCCTCCACCACCCACAGACCCTCCGCCGTGCTAACCTGCTGTTCCGTACTTCATGATAATGCAAGACACACACACACAACCAGGATAGTTTCAGGACAAGCTTTGAATGACACCTCATGGCTTTCTTCAGCGGATAGAGTTGCTCAGTTGTCATGGAGATTGGTTAGTTGTTATCACATGAGCTTAGTATGAAACTTGTTCATGTAGTCGTATATGGCAAGGAATAGTAACCTCTGTCTCTGTAAGAAGATGGTCTCTGGGGTCAAATATCAATGTCCTCCTTGATCTTTCCACGGCCGTCCACGTATTCCTGCTCGCTGTCCTTTGACCTCCCCAGTGGACACTGAGTGGGTTAGTCCTGCTGTTGTCTGTTTCTGCTGTTCATTCACTCTCTCTTGTCTTGCTGTTTTAGTGATGGAGTGTTTCCCAGAGCTGTCACATGTGATGCCATGATGATGTCATACGCTACTCCAGTCTTCTTCTCTGGGACCTGTATTATTTACCCAAATATTTCACAACCATAAAAATTGTGAGAGCTAGTAAAGCAGTCATGTTACAGAATTCCAGTCTAATGAGGCAAGTTTCCGGGTGCAGCTTGCAAAATCACCATTGTGTTCTTACAAACACTGTCCCACTCTCTAACACATGTCTTATTCCACTAATGCCACCACATGGACCAGTAGCAGTGGTGTACAGACTGCTAGCATCACTAATAGCCTCTCTCAGTGGCACCACTATGTCTCTAAAAAAAAAAAAAAAAAGCCGAGACTACACAGAGAGGGCTGCAGAGGCAGACACACACACAGTACAAATCAATGGCAAGTGTCAATGCACTTGAAGGTCACATCATCCTAGTAAAAAGGATAAAGATTTCTGAGGAAGCTGACACTCATCACAACTTTTTTACCTTAGATGGAAACAGAAATTGGAGCAACACATTACTTAGTTTCACCATAGATTGGTTGCATTTTCTCTATTGTTTGTGTAAAGATGACATATTATGCAAAATTAAGACCACCCTTTTTCTTGATCTTCTGTTCTGTGTAACAACAAGCTAGTCAGATTTGATGCTGAAGATGGCGTCCCATGGGGCTGCTGTGCCATAGAGCCCCGTCCAGCGAGGTGACCCCCACCACCCACTGATACTTACTGAATGGACTTTGCTGTCTGCCATTGGGATTTCCTCGCTATGCGTACTGTGTCTTACTGTGCTCTTAACTAGGACATATAATACAAAGTAAGACTGGAAACCGAATATTTGACTTTGTAGATAATTAATCGTTCAGATATTTGTTTTTGTGTGTGTTTTGTCTTCAATACTATAGAATAACAGAATCTTTCAAATGAATACCTTTTAATTCAACTGAAAGACAAGTGGTGCTTCCATTTTAGCTCAGTGGAAGACTGAGGTGATCTACAGATAGGCCTGGATCTGTCCATGCCCAACCATCAGATTCAGAATTGTTTTTTCAATAATTTAAAAACAAAAATGCCTCAATGCATGTACTACATAGTGTTGGGTACTGAACTCTGTACTTCTTTGGGTACAGACTGAATCATATACTACCGAAAACCAAGTCACGTTAAATCAAACGTCATTCCGGCGTAGCTCCGAAGTGCAAACACACACACACACACACACACACACACACACACACACACACACACACACACACACACACACACCACAGGTTTTAGGGCAAGGCAATGTTATTCCTAAAGCACATTTTTAGCAACAAGGCAATTCAAAACATTTTACATAAAACATAAGAGCAGTTTAAAAAGAGGCTAAAATAGAATAAGATACATATTCAAGATACAATGCAGTGTAAGAAATTATTAATTATTAGATATTTTGTATGGACAAGTTTAGAAGGGGAAAGGGAGGGGTTTTATTTTGTGTGGCGTGTAAAATGTTCTATATAAATAACAAAATGTTCTAAGTAAATAGGATAAATCAGAAATAGGATACTGGGAAAAAAGTGAAAAGTACCCAACAGTAGTACTACTAATTTTTAATATTCAGAATGTTGCTCTCTTGCATGACTGACGTGAAGGCTAACAGTCCTGTGTAGTTAACAGCCAGCATCTTACAGCTTCTACTAAATGCAGCTATAGCTAATGACATATTCATTCAACTCAACGCCCAGAAGACTCTGCCTTGTGTAGGCCAGTAGCTGCAGGTAATCTAGGGTCTATTTTTATTCTCTGTTTGGTCACCGCCTCCCGAGAGTCCAGCTCAACTGGTCCTTCACTCACTGAGCTGGTTTTACCAAAGAGCTTGTTAGCGGCTCCTTCCCTAGGCGCCACTGAGGGAAGCCAAACACTGTTCATCTAAACACACTGCTTTAATGGTTTATCTCAGGTCTCGATTCACTTATTGTTTGTAACTTCTGAATGCAGTAATAGTCAGTGAGTCATTTGTTTTCTTTTCCAGCTGTATCTGTCACAGGCTTTCACCATTAACACTTCAAGGCCAAACCTGTTGTCTCCATCTGCATTAATCAGGAGCTTAACGGACAATTCCGTTATGAACCTAGGGGTTAATAACTCATGGGTACCAAGTCCACCGTTCTCTGGGATATGGTTAAATGGTCTTCCAATGTGACCAGCTGTAGCGCAAACCCCTAATTAGCTTGTAATGCTAATTATCTGGCCACTGGACTCAAAATAGCACCCCACTTCCACTGTAGCATAATGAGGGTCTCACGTGCAAATCGAGGCATTGAGAACTTTGTAAGTGTACAGATAGTTTATTAAAAAAAAGACAGTACCGTTAACCTATACAGGCAGGCGCCATCTTGGGGAAACAGTGCTGACCAGTCGAGGGCCATGCATCTCCAGCACGGCATTTGTCGTTCGACTAACCCCTAGGTTTATTTTTGCGTCAGAATTGTCCTTTAACTCAGGCTGTGTGTAGGAACGGGCTGGTGTAAGATTTTGATGGTATGATGCTCTTTAGCAAAAATAGTTTCACGGTATTGCAGTTGTATCTTTAAAATGTGTTTTTTTTTTCTTTTCTTTTTTAAATGTCTCTGTTCTCATTGAACACAATGTATTTTATTTTGAAACACATTGCACACTGGCAGGGAGAAAGATTACTAAACTGCACTTTCTGTCCTTGAAGACTAAAAAAAGACAGAATGGAAAAGACAGAAAAGTTTAGTGGTGATGAATTGGTGACTTTTTCAAACCACAGTATACCTTGAAACCGGTAACCGGCCCATGCCTAGTTTTGTGTACAGTTAGATTCCTCTGAGGGGCATTTTATGAAGCCCCATTGTAGTTTTTCTGCAGTCCGTCGGCAGTGACAGGACAAGTGATGTACTGTTCACCAGTGGCTGTGGCTCTACATGAGTAACGTCAGATGGAAATGAAAAGCACGTCTCAATCACACTCACTTTTTCCCGTGATATTATAAGGCAATGATCACACAGTGACCTGTTGTTTTTTTCTGTTTTCTCAAAGGTACAAGCATTTCCTACAGGACCTGACTGCCAACACGAGTCCAGACAACCCAGAGTTTCAGCAGCTTTCAAGTAAGTGTCTTTACTGATAGGGATAAAAACTCATTTTACAAACATCTGCAGATTAACCCTAAGTGCTTTCATAGCAATGTGGAGCAATGTGTTTGGAGCTGCACGTTCAAATTAGCACACTTGAAGCCAAGGGCAATGCTGTTGTCAGAATTGTTGTGGTTTGTCAGTGACGGCAACCCAACAACAAGTGATGGGGTGTGCTGATGTACCTTGCACCACTTGTCACAGAGTGGAACTCTTCCAACCTGTGACAAGCAGTTTGGAGCACAGGAGAGTTTGGCATAGTTGTACAATTATAGACTGGAAGGCCAGTCCTCTGCCAGCAGGGAAAGCAAAATAAAGCAACCTGTGAAGACTTTGATTGTCAGCAGTCAGACTTTGTCATGGTGAAAGACGGCCCTCATTATCTTCATTTGAGCAACAAAAGAAAGGGCTCTTTTTCTCTTTCATTCCTCATTTGTTGTTATTGTCACAGCAGCGCTTGGCTAGTAGAGAAATGAAAGCGAGGCAAAGCTCAATATGCGTGTGAGTTCTAGTTTGATGAGGATTTTGACATGATTAACTGGGAGCGGATCAGAGGATATTAAGCGGGAGCTATATTAATAAATAAAATCTTCAACATCAACACAACTCCCGATAATGACTAATTTCAATCGTCAAATAAACACAGAATCCGACTCAAGTGCGAACGTACACAAGGAATTATTTATGTGTATCAATTAAAATCTCATTGCTAGTGTGTGCTGCCTTTGCTTACAAATTAAAACAGCCTCTGACTCTGAGATGAAGGTACATATCTAAATGTGCTCCACCATCGCCTCTTCTCATTAGAGATCCTTTTTTAAACTCTGTGTGTGTGTGTGTGTGTGTGTGTGTGTGTGTGTGTGTGTGTGTGTGTGTGTGTGTGTGTGTGTGTGTGTGTGTGTGTGTATGTGTACACACACAGTGGGGTTCGAAAGTTTGGGGACCCAGGTAAAAATTTGTATTAATGTGCATAAAGAAGCCAAGAAAAGATTGGAAAATCCCCAAAAGGCATCAAATGACAGATTAGACATTCATATAATATGTCACAAAAAGTTAGATTTTATATCCATCATTTACACTTTCAAAATAACAGAAAACAAAAAAATGGCATCTGCAAAAGTTTGGGCTCCCTGCAGAGTTAATACCTTGTACTGGCCCCTTTGGAAAGCTGAGATCTGAGAGTGTCATGGATTGTTCTCAATCATCATCTGGAAAGACCAGGTGATGTCAATCTTTAGGTTTTAAATGCCCTGATTAATCTCACCTTGCCCAACAATCAGCACCATGGCTTCTCTAAGCAGTTGTCTACAAAACTGAAGCTGAAAATAGTTTACGCTCTCAAAGCAGGAGAAGGCTAAAAGAAGATAGCAAAGGGTTTTCAGACGCCACAAGGTATTAACTCTGCATTAACTCTGATTGTTGGTGCAAGGTGAGATGAGTCAGGGCATTTAAAACCTAAAGATGACATCACCTGGTCTTTCCCGACGACGATTGAGAACAATCCATGACCCTGTCAGGTCTCAGCTTTCCAAAGGGGGGAAACTCTGCAGGGTGCCCAAACTTTTGCAAAAGACATTTTTTTTATTTTTTTTTTCGTTATTTTGAAGTGTAAATGATGGAAATAAAATCTAACTTTTAGTGACTATAATACAAATGTCTAATCTGTCATTGATGCCCTTTGGAGATTTTTCCATCTTTCTTGGCTTCTTTGTGCACAATAATAAAAACTTTACCTGGGATGCCCAAACTTTCGAACCCACTTTGGTGTGTGTGTGTGGTGTGTGTGTGTGTGTGTGTGTGTTGTGTGTGTGTGTGGTGTGTGTGTGTTGTGTGTGGTGTGTGTGTGTGTGTGTGTGTGTGTGTGTGTGTGTGTGTGTGTGTGTGTGTGTGTTGTGTGTGTGTGTGTGTGTGTGTGTGGTGGTTGTTGTGTGTGTGTTGTATGTGTATGTATGTATGTATTTATTGTAGATATTATATATATAAGATATAATTATATAATTAGATATATATATAGATACTATAGAATATATATCAAGCGAATATGTTTGTGTGCGCGGCCCGTGTATATTGTGTGTGTGTGTGTCTGTTGTCTCTTCCTATTGTCATCCTGGTTGTATTGTAAGGGAATTATTTAAAAAAGAAATTCCAGACAAATCACATTGTATCTGATTACGCCAACTAGCAGATTGAATCCCAGAGGCTTTGTTGTTGTTGTTGTTTTCTCTTGTTGTGCTGCTCTGTGTCAGTTTGCTCTTTCTCGTCTTTGTTTCTTTTCTTTTATTCCCCCAAGCGCCCCTTCTCCCCTCGCAGTGCATTCAGGCTGGATTTAATTGTTGTAATTGCAGTGCTTCAGGAGTTTTCATCAGCCCAGCTTTAATACGACACCCTAATGCCTGACTCGACTGCAGTAACCATAACTACGTCTGACCTGACGCAACTCCCAAACTCTGTCAGAGATTTAACAATGAGAGTGAGCCTCATGCCGTGGTCAAACACACTCTAAATAGTGAATAAATGGAATAAAGAGCTGTACGAAGTGGAAGATGTCTTCAGAATGTCTAATGGGCTAGATGTATTATTAATGCCTCGGCCAGAACCTCGCTCAAGAATGCTGTAATTAGGAGTGTTGTTTTTCTAAAGCAGGCGATGGGGAAAATATTCCAAGCACGTACAACAAAGGGAAAAAGTCTACACGGATGCCTTGTTTGGTTTACATTGTAATTGTTGTGAAGTTAAGCGAGCCAATTAGGCTGTGATTATTTTAGTGAAGACAAGTCGCCCTGAGGATCAAGTTCATCTGCTGAGTTCCAGCACTCAGAACAAAAGCAGGAAAGTTGAGGTTGAAATTAGAATCCAGCTGTTTGTTGTTATTTTGGATGCGTTAATGATGTAGTTCGAGATGTTTACAGCAATTATTACGGCTGCACACAGTAATTGGATGCTTCCGTCTATTTTGATGATTTGCCTATTTGTTCTGGTAAGATTTCATAGCTTTGTACAAAAAAGTTTGTGAAAGAGTTCTTTACATGCAGATGCTGTAGCTGTGGCATTATATAGTCAGTCCATTCTGGATTGATTGATTTTATTTGACCTTTCGTTATAAGATACGATACAGGAAAAAAAGTCAGGATGACACAAGAAAGCCCTGGGGCTTATTTCCATTGTGGTGGTAGAAAATCAGCAGAGCTGCCCCTTGTGGAGTAGCTGTGAACATCTCTCTCCCTGTTAAAATAATTGACCACATATTTGGGGACAGCCCCATGCACAGTCCTATGTACCATGCACAGTTTGATTGATGAAAATAAAACACTTAAGATATTCTGTTGACTGAGTAGGGCCGGGCATTGTTCCTCAGTACATTTTCAAAACTGGCTCACCTGTGTTCATAGTTCTGAATATGGAAAAGAAAAACCTTTACTTGTTGCTGCAAGTAAAGGTAAGGTGGGTAAAGTTCCTTCAGTGAGGAACTTGACAACAGGCCATGAACCTGGATGTTGTCTGTCTGCACTCAGCCAAAGATCCTCTGTGATGGAGGACGCTTCACTCCAACACCAACTCCAGAGAGAGACAGAGTGCATGGCTTGACACTCACTTTTTGAGGCACTTGTCTTTTGGACAAGTACATTTACCTTTTCATTTGTCAATGCGCAAAGTCACTTGTTTAAGATTTATCATTTTATAATTTTTTGGGGGGGTTTTGCTAATGCAGAATTTAAACAAACCGTTAATACAACATTAATACAACTCAGTAGAAACAAATGTGTCCTAAGAATAGAGTTCCCCTTCAACAAAAAAAAAGGATCTCCATAATATAAATTAATACAACAATTTGGTTCTAAATCGATCATCGATGAAACCATTTTTTTATGTACATTTCCATGCGTGATTTAAAAAGATATAAATTTAATTAAATCTGGGTTTGTCTGAAATGTTTTGTCTACTGAAGTATTTATTTTGTAGTTATTCCATGCTTAAGCCTTAAAGTGCCCATATTATGAAAAAAAATTGTTTGTGTCTCTGATGCTTCCACACGCAATCAAACTTGGAAAAATAACTATCCATGCTGTTTTGAGTGAGATACGGTTTCTGAATGTCCTCTGTCTTCAGTCTCCGGGTGAGCTGTTCAAAATCTGCACGGCTTTCTACGTCACTAGCCGAGACGAGGTGGCTAAGGTGCTGCTAGTCTGTATACTGTAAAATTACAGTGAGGATTGGAAAAAATGTGTTTTATTTACCTGGGCGGGTATCCATCTATCTGGGCGGGGCTTCCAACTATAACCTATGTATGGGAAACACTGATCAATTATCAGATCTATTGTCTGTAACATATCAATTAGTTAGGCTTAATACTTAATTAACTTATTACAAACAAGATGTGTCAGAGTAAAAAGGCTACAGCAGTTATTCAAGGTTTCAGATGCATATTTAATCAACATTTAAGTAATATAATCAGATCAGACCGGTTTAAGTATTCTGAACGTGTGTGTGTGGTGTGTTGGTGTGTTGTGTTGTGTGTGTGTGGTGTGTGTGTGTGTGTGTGGTGTGTGTGTGTGTGTGTGTGTGTGGTGTGTGTGTGTGTGTGGTGTGTGTGTGGTGTGTGTGTGTGTGTGTGTGTGTGTTGTGTGCATACCCACCCATCCATGCATTCATCCTCCATCCGTCCATGCATTCATCCATCCATCCGTCCATTATTCTTGCGTCATGCCTCCATCCATCAATACATCATCAATTCATCCATCCAACCATCCATCAGTGCTCATCCATCATTCATTCATACATCCATCCATGCATCCATCTATCCATTCCTGCATCCGTCCGTCCATCCATCCATCCATCCATCCATCCATCCATCCACCCACCCACCCATCCAGCAGGGTGTTGTACAGGAGCTGAGGTGATGATTATTTGATGTTGTGGGAATAGTTGATTTAACCAAATGATCTGTGCCTATTTGGTGCTGCTGTTTTTTTTCACACAAATACAGACTGACAGCTCAGCTGATTTGCAAAAGGGCAATGGATTACGGGCTACAAGGGCCGCTGTGGTGGAGACCAGCATCACTCTAATTAATATGGTGGTGCTTAGACGTCCCAAGTACACACACATTCAAAGCCAGCACACAGCCCAGCCTGAGCCACTCAGCAGCCCATCAGGCACAATCAGGACTGTTTGGAGATTTTAATTTGCACAGCAAAGTTCTCTGCAAGAGCTTGCCGATGAAATCAAGCAATGTCAGGCTGCGATGCTAAGTGTGCCCCTTAAAAAGATTCCAACTGCTTCAGTGGTCCATGTCTCTGTACCTGTGTAGAATTTGACTTTGGCGTATTACCACATTTGTTAGTATATAAAGAAAAATGTGAATATAGGCCGACATATGATAATTGGCGGAATCGGAATTTGACTTGGAATCCATCAGCGGTAGCCCACAACCGTTTATTTAGCAGCTTACAGCCGTGGTCGGAGGCTTTAGGTTCGTCGTACAATTCTTGTGAATGCAATATTGTTGGTCCCCCTGAAAGGAATCTCTCATTTGGACTGGATGAACTGGTCAAAGGTCACTGTGACCTCACACAACACATAACTGTATTATATTTCACACAAATGCCTAAATGATCAAATGATGAGGTGATGACGTTTTATATCCAAAAGAATCAGGCTAACCTTGCATTCTATAACAATAATGGCCGAGTCTCAGATATTAGTACGTTTATTAGAAAATATATTGAAATTGTTTAGAGGTAATGTCATCTAACAGGAGTATCTGCTTTTGGTTAACTAATTATTAAGTTGTTATTTTTATGAAAATGTATTATTATAAAATACTTGACAATTCAAGGTACAGTTCAGGTGTGTGATTCTTCCGGAAATCTGGCTCTTCTGACCTGAAAATGAGGCTCTCATAAATAATGCAAAGTTTTTTATTGGGGGGTGGTGTTACACGCAAGGCACGGGTCGCGTATTTGTACACATAATGACCACTCACCACTGTCAATGTTTTTTGTGCCTCTGATTCATGTCACTCAGTATAGTAGTAGTAGTAGTAGTAGTAGTAGTAGTAGTAGTAGTAGTAGTAGTAGTAGCAGCAGCAGCAGCAGCAGCAGCAGCAGCAGCACAGCAGCAGCAGCAGCTCCACCAAAGAGCCTGCAATCGTTGCGGAAAGTTATCTGATGTGTCAAACTATTTTTTCCTTAGCTGAAGCCGACAACGGGACAATGCTTTTATTTTAATTTTACGTTGGCTATTGCAATCTTGAGCGACGTAGCAGATGACGTTGAGAAGTTGCAGTGAGGAATATTTTAGAGCACCATTTTTGGCAGTGCAGAGAGGTAGACCAGCACAGAATCAAGAATTGGTAAGTCAACGTAGGGGATAGAAATATGTTGAGAATGACCAACACCTACTCAAAAAAACTCAAGATACTCCATTTCTTTTTTTTGTTGTTGATTATTTTATTTTTAAATCTTTTAGGTTTTATGTAAACAAAGCACAACAGAGAAGAAGAAGAAGAAGAAAAAATGAATAGCAACAAACAACAGAGCTGCCAGCGAAATTAAAAGCGTGTCTTGGATGAATGTAATATTGCGGTTATCGACGTGACCAGGTGTTTTGGAAACACAAGTTGCAATACAGTTACAGTCAGCCTACAGAAAAGAATTACATGTTTTCAAGATAGTCCATGAATGGTCCCCAGATGCTCAGAAAGCAGTTTTGTGTTTTAGAGTTGTGGAAGCGTATCCTTTCCATCTGGATAATCCCAGCCATTTTTGAAAGCAAGGGGTAGTGGGGGATTTCCAGTCCAGGAGAATCATTTTCTTTGCGGTAACCATGCCAAGCATTAGTGCTTGTTGTATCTCAGGCGAGTGTCCAAAGGGCAATGTCCAAGTTAGAGACCAGACTATGCCACTGAAATACATCACACCAAAACTTATGCAATTGAAGGACATAAACAAAAAAGATGCGATAACGAACCCTCTGCACCTCCGCATCGATCACACAGTGAAGAAAGTAATGGATAGATTATATGCAGCTTTAGCTTAGAATAATGCAATCGATGAACAGCTTTATTCCAGGTATTGTCAGACACCTCAAGCTCCAGCTTGTTAGACCAAGCATCTCTGAGATGAGTGAGTGGATGCGGAGGTGGCAAACAAGGACACAGAGCAAGATATTAGGTGCCTGGAGGATGCATGAGATCATAGAATGGGCAACTTGATAGCATGGTTTCAAAGTTTGGAAAACACCTTTTAACAAAGTGCCTGATTTGAAGGTATTGAAAATTATGAGAATAAGGTCAATTAAATTTTGTTGCCAGCTGACCAAATGAGGTAAAATGTTTGTATGCATGTAGGTCTCCGAGCGCAACAAGTCCTCTCTTCTCCAGTCTACAAACACCCTATCCGCCTGGGATAGTAAGGATAAATGGTTATGGCATATGGGAGTGTGTACGGCAGCTTGCAGACGCTTCTTATCTGATTCAGGATCCTAACGGAGTTTCTCAAATTGAAGTTGTTACCAATAGTTTGCGAGGACACGAGGTAGCGATAGTCGACATTCCTTGGTCTTAAACGGTCACGCAGGGACATAGAAACAAAACTGGGGTGATATTTTCGATCAAACTTGGTTAAAGACGGCAAATCTAAACTGATATAAACTGAACAGAGAGGTTGTCTCGCAGAGACGTCTTACTCCATACACTGCCCACTAGCGCCCCCTCAAGGTACTTCATTTACTAGAAAACAAAAACAATCATTTTGCTGATTGTGAAGCGGCGATATTGATGCCAACATCCTCACGTCCCAACATACATTTTTTTTAAAGTGGTAAATACATGTTTCTGCGAGTCCTCAAGGTTCATTTTATTATGTGGTGCATAATATTTTTACTCCGGTATTTGGAGAAACCAACAAGAAACTGTATATTGTCAAATAGTATGGTCTTAGCCGCTATTGGTTGTTGTTTCCTGACAGAGTGAAGAAAATATTAGGATAGGTTACCAGTCTGGCAGATGCATTCAGTAAGTCTAAGCTTTCTCACTGACCACAAAGTTAAAGGAAATCATTTTAAAGAAACAAACAAACGTTTTATAGCCTTCCTAAAAGGTTAGGTTGTTTTTCAGTGTGCACTGTTTGCACTATATTTCATTAAATGTATAGTGTGTGTGTGTGTGTGTGTGTGTGTGTGTGTGTGTGTGTGTGTGTGTTGTGTGCCTACTGTATGTTAATTGGTATCAGTATTGGTATTGAACGGTAGTACCCAGCCCTAACCCAGATATATTATATTATTACTCATGAAGGATTTCATCTTGGAATGTCCTCACATGTACAGTAAAACAAACGTTTGTGTGTGTGTTTCCTGAAAGGGGCAGTGAGTGCAGTGTGCGACGTATCCCAGCGTATCCAGGACAACGCCCGCTGCCATGAGAACCACCTGCAGCTTTGCCGGGTGCAGAAACTGCTGAAAGGGCGAAAGACAAAGGTGTTGGCTGCAGGTTAGTGCCTGTGATCACATATTCCTTTCATTCCCCCCTAAGAACCACATCCTCTCCACCTATTTCTGCATCAATTGCTCCATGTCCTTTGGAACACATCGGGGTGGAGCGGGATGCAGGAGAAGGATAGATGAACTAAAGGGAAATTAGTTAAGTGTGGAGACATGGATTGCTTTAATCAATAGAATTAATTGGACTTTCTGCAGGAAACATCACACTATATTAATGGAGCATTGCTAACTGTTTGCCCTTCATCCTTCCTTCCCTCTTGTTTATTCTCCTCTTCCAATGTGGTTCTATACTTGTGGAGCGCTGGCCCTTTTCTTCCTGCCACTCCCCCTCCTGTTGTTTGTCTGGCCTCCTCGTTGCTCCACTCGCCCTGCCAATCTCCCCCAGGACCATTAGACCCCCTCATCTTGTTGACCTCAGTAAAAGGAAGCCAAGTTGTGGTGTGTGTGTGTGTGGTGGTTTGTGTGTGTGTGTTGTTGTGTGTGGTGTGTTGTGTGTGTGTGGTGTGGTGTGTGTGTGGTGGTGTGGGTGTGTGTGTGTGTGTGTGTGTGTGTGTGTGTGTGTGTGTGTGTGCGCATCCACAAGTGTATTTTTTGCTTGGATATGCAGGCTTTTTTCTGTGTGTTGGTGTAGGCTGGGAGCGAGCGCTGAATAGCAGCTCATCTCTCTAATGCCGATGTGGGAAGTTTCAAAAGCTTCCTCTCATCCAAGTTCTCAGGCCCTCGCAACTCTGCCGGCTTCCTTTCCAGCTAATAAAGCTCGGGTCCCCCCAGGCAGACTTCAGAGCAGCAGCAGCACCCCGCCCCGCAACCCCACGCCGACCCGTTCTCCTTCCTCCCCACCAACACCACCTCTAATGTGGGTAAAAGAAAAGCGCTCTGCCTTTTACAGATGAGAAGCGCCGGAGCCCCTCAAACATATTAAGTAGCTCTGTAGGAGATGAGGGGGGGCGATTGTGAGACACAAAGGCTGAATCAATGGGACATCGATACATACAGCAGACAGGCAGCCTGTTTCCCTGGGAGGCCGCCTGCCTCCTCCTTCAATTTAAAACAAAGATGTCTCATATTTTCAGTCTTGTTTCACATAGTTTTTTCCAACTCTGTCCCTTTATGTCCCTGACTCTTGCACCTAATTGTGTTACGAATTTGTCTGTTGTTTTCTCAGGTGTCAGGTCAGTCACACTAACCACTACCTCATTAAATGAAGCGTTAACATTTAAAACCAACTTAAAGAGAAACAGAAATGATTGAATGTTTCCTTTGTACATGCTCCTAAACACATGTATCAAATATGTGTTTGTTGTCTCCTTAGTGCTGTAACATCTAGGCAATGTATCACTTAGTCCACAGAAAATTATCTGATATTAGATTATATATATACATACATACATACATACTTACATACATACATATACTGTGTATATTGGGTAAAAAAGCTAATTTTCTGTGAACTAAGTGATACATTGCCTAGATGTTACAGCACTATTGCATCCTACTTTCCTGACTGCAAATGCAATGTAAAGATGTCAGGCCCACATTTTGTAGAGGATTTCTTAAGTAAGGAAAAAAGACACACACACACGTCAAATTGGTTCATCTTTACAGCCCTACAATAGATGGATTTATGAACGATCAGTTGTTGAAGAATGTAGTCTGAGTTATTTCTCTATATGAAGTTAGTAGCTTTTATCATCAATATCTTAAAAAAGAATTCCAGTTCCACTGGACTCTGACGTCCAAAGAAGCCCGTAGACTCTCCAACCCGAGGCTCATTGTGCCACAGCAGCCGCCCCCTGCCTCTGGTATCCCTCTGGCCCCGGACACATCAGGGGGAACAGGACCCTTTGTAGATCAATCTTTGCTGCCTCACCTGGTCCAGCCCAGTAACTTTGTAGTAGAGCAGAGGTGCTCTTTGACAAGGGAAGCTGAAAGGCCTGGACACAGAGAGGAGTGATTGGCACTTCCTGCTCTTTGAACCTGCTGCTGTGGATGGTCCGATGCATGCAGGGGGTCTACACAGATCATCTCCACCCTCTCGGACTCCTCACCTTTGCCTGTCAGGGGGCCAACAGGGGGCATCTGCTACAACTTTAAAGGTTACGGAAACTGGTTTTGCTTTTAAAAGGAGCACTGGATTTAGGTTTGTGTCTTAAAACATAAAATCATTCTTGTTCTTTATGGTTTCAACCGATAGTGGCTGTCTGGCATTAAGACATGTTCCCATTCCCCATTGCATGAAGTACCAATCTTAAGTGGAAGCACAGGAGTGGCTGTGAAGGTGAAGACCCTTAGCACACACTTCCTGGTCAGTTTGAAGTGTGACGGGGCTGAGGGAGATCCCTTGTCTGCAGAATCACTGTCCCTGTCTGACTGAGTGAAATGCATCACTTTCTAATACTTAAGCAAATGTCACACATTGCCTTCCATGCATGAATGAACTCATGAAATCTTGTCTTGAAGACTTTAAACAGCAACCACATTAGCGTTGGTGTTTCCAAAAGAGTCCTCCTTATCTAACTTACAAACATGAGCACACATCTTGTCCCGCATCTTAGCTTGTTGACCCAAACAAACCTTCACTGGTAAGGGTGCACTACTAATGTCAGGTTGCATGCTGGATAGCTGATTAGCTGCTCAGCTGCAGCATGTAAATGTACCTGCAAATGTCACTTGTCAAACAGGGCGACACAGGCATCCCATTGGAGTCCTCCGCCTGTCATACCTCAAACCTCCTAAACTCATTACATTCAACTTAATGAATTGTGCTTTCTCTGCAGTTATTAGGTCAGGAAACGCATTTGTAACAGAGAATCGGCCTGTCCTGTGACGTGTCTGTTGTGCATAGGGCCACGTTCAGACAGCCTGTGTTGGCCGCTAAGAATCAGATCTTTCCATTCAATCTGCGGGTCGCCACAGAGGGGACACTAAAAAGACGCAGCAAAAAGGCAAAAACTTGAGACAGACTCATCTTTTTGATAAACATAACCCCTCGTCACGCTGCCGTTGCCGGTCACGTGACGGAGATCAGACTTGTCTGAGTGGTTTGAGACGGTGTGAGAGTCCCGTACAGGAAACGGTAACATCACTGCTTCTATCGCTGCCACGAGAAAGTTTTGCCAGACTTTTTACCTGCAACAATAAAGCACTCGCTGTGTCTCGCTCCTCTCTTTTCTTTCTCTCTCTCCGGTGAAATGAAGCAGCCTTCCAGTGCACTCTGAAACATAAACATCTGAAAACCCCAACTAAACCAAAAACAAAATTGGGAAAAATATAAAGTCTAGGTTGTTTTCCCTTTTTTTGGGGGTTTAAAATACAAAACCGGGACGCAAAAAAAATGGCTGTTTCATAGACACCCCCCCCACCCTCCGCACAACCATGCGCAAAATCCCCGGGATGAAAATAAATGTCCATAAGAGCCCGAGCGAGGGGGGAACCCAATTTTAAACGGGGGTTTATTGTAAACCCCCCCAGGAAAATGATCTTTTAAACCTGGTTGTATAAGGCTGGGGGCCCGTTTAAATTTTTTTTTTCAAATTTTTAATGGAAATCAAAACCAAGCCCCCAATCCCCACAACACCTGGGAGTCACAGCGTTTTCCCTTTTACTTTTCCCGTTTTAAAGACCCAGGGGATTTTAAAAGCAATTTGCCCCTCCCGCCCCCGCCACTTAATCCAGGGGGCTTTCTGTTGCTGGAAAAGTCCTCTCTGACCCCAGTTTTTGCGCTCCCCCCTCAGAAAAGCTCAATCACGGGCAAACTGGCGGGGGCCAAATTCCCAAAGCAACCTGCCCCGGGCTGAGTTTTAAAATTTATCCCCCCAAATGTCAGCCTTTTTTGCTTTTTAGTATCACTTTCTGCTGTCAATCAGGGTAAAGAGAGGGGAGCTTTCCTACGGCCCCTCCCTCCGGGGGGAGTTTTTCTTAACATTTTCTCTTTTCCCAGGGCTGATTTACACTCTTTGGGTTTTTAATTCTCTGCAGTTTTATTACGCTCTTATTACACACCTGGGTTTTTGGGGTTTAAAAACCTCTTTGGGGGGCTCAGTTCTGAATCCTGGTATTTAGGTTTGCAATAAATGATGTTTTTTTAAAATTCCCAATTTCAGTGTTTGGGTTCCATTTTTTAATCGGGAAATTCTTCTAAACCCTTATAAATTTTTTCAACCCTGTTTTCAGCTTTTTGAAAGAAACCTTCAATCAAAATCCTAAAACCCCAAGATCTCTAATTTTTTGACAACCTGGGCACGCATGGAATAAAAAATCACAAAAATTTTAAAACCAAATTTCCGGCCCTACTAACGCACAAACCTGACACAACTATTTTTTCCCTTCCAGAACACCCCTTCTTTTTTTTTTCACTTTTCTGGACGGGGAAAATCTGCGTTTAATTTGTCCATTGGGTTAATAAGGTGTCGAATCGACTTTTTGGTGCGGGGCCATTAGGGGGTTAATGGAGTCAGCTACGGGCATTTTTTAGCCCCCTGCTTTTTTGTGCAATGGTTACCCTTTGGCAAAAAATGAAACCTTCTAAGGTTACCAAATGCCCTGCACATATCTGGGTTGCTAATAAAAACACCTTGGGGAAAAATGAATTTATTGTTAACCCCAACAAACCCAAACCCGTTTCACAACCCCCCAAACCTAACCCCCAAATTTTTTCCCGAAACGGCTGGGGGGGGTGGGCTCCGCTGCGTTTTTGCCTCCGTATTTCAAAGCGTCCCCCAAAATTTTCCCCCAGGGTCCAAATTTTTTTGGGAATGGCGCGGCCAATGACAGCTGAGTATCGAGGCCCCCCAAATCTCACAAGATCACTTAAAATAGAACCACAAAACCAAAACATTTTTTTTTCTCCAAGGAAATAGAAAAACAACTCTTTCTGCTGTTTTTAAAGGTGGAGTGCGGAAAACCGTGTGAGCACGCTTTTTCTTTTAAAAAATTAACCAAATTTTTAACTTTGTTTTTGTGCTTGCATTTTTCATCACTTCGCCGTGTATCTAAATTTTCGCAGTTCTCCGCTCTGCAAAATAAAACTCTGCTATCTCTCCGGAGGTTTGGGAAAATCGCCGGGGCGGGAGGAGTCGGATCGCCTTCCACATCTGGAAAACACCATAATTTTAAGGGAACCTATGTCCCCCCACCCCTTCCGAAACTGGTGGAAATTAGGTGGGGTTATTTGACCCTGATCAGGGACCTCTCTCCCCCGGTAATTAAGGAAAAAAGTTTTGGGAACCGCCCTTCAAAAGGATTTCACTACTTCTCCCCAAAAAACCTTTTTTTTTCCATTTGCATTTGTGCTGGCCATAGGAACTGACCTTTTGTTATTATAACCCAGCCGTCTAACCACCACTATGCGGAAAAGGGAGACGACCCTTCCCTGAGGTAGGAGCTGAAAGAGTTCCAGGAACTGTGGCCAGAGGAACTTAATAATCCCCAAATTAGATCAGTCGCAACACAAGAAGAAAGGGGTTCTAGGAAGGTTATGTTCTAGGAACTGCAAAAATCCCTCCGGTCGGGAATCAGCTGGGGTTGCCATGGTTCAGCAGAACAGAGTTTGGGTTCGGGATGGTCTTGGGAATGTAAATAGCATTTCTGTAACAAACTGCTCAGAACACAGTGTAGGAGAAGTGAAACTGAAACATGATTTTGTTCTGTCCAGTTATGTACAGTATTGTTTATGGACCTCCAGCTGTGACACATCTGTGTGTGTGTTTGTGTGTGTGTGCGTAGGGCGGTGGTACATCAGGGAGGGCTGGCTGAAGGTGGTTCCTCCTAAAGGTGCAGACGTTCAGCCCAAGATGTTCTTCCTCTTCTCTGACATGCTGCTGCAGGCCAAGCGCTGCGGCCCGCTGCGGAGCGGAGACAGGTTTTTGGGCCAGTGCGCCTTCCCCCTGCAGGACTGCACCGTGGAGAAGGTGTTTGGCCACACCCGGAGCCAGGGAGGCCTGCTCAGCGTGAGTACTGCTCCGGTCAGGGATCAGGGAGCTTAGCTCAGTCACAGTGGAAAGAAGGGGAGAAAATAAAAAAAACTACTAACTGACTTATTTGAACAGAAACAGCAGGAAACATTCAATTCTAGCATTCAATTTTCATTTTAAAGTCATCTCAACTATAATCCTTTTTCACATAGAATGAAGATTGTTTTGTCCTGCATCTCTGTCTATTCCAGTCACCAATAATTCAATTCAATTTTATTTATAGTATCAATTTATAACAAGAGTTATCTCAAGACACTTTACAGATAGAGTAGGTCTAGACCACACTCTAGAATTTACAAGGACCCAACAGTTCTAGTAGTTTCCTCCAGAGCAAGCAACAATGCGACAGTGGCGAGGAAAAACTTCCTTTTAGGCAGAAACCTCGGTCAGACCCAGGCTCTTGGTAGGCGGCGTCTGACGGGCCAATAGACTTTCACTACATGTGCCGTGTACGTATTGTATTACAGTAGACCTATGCAGTGTATACTTTAGACTATAATAGATATAATGGAACTCTTACCCCATCAGTGAAGGGAATAAGTCGTTATCTCTCCAATAATACACACAACCCAACCAGAAACTATCAGTTCAATCTCCTAGCTAACACAAGTTCCTTTTAATGGCACTCATTTTTTAACGTCCGATTAACCCCAGCACCTTCTATGATTTGGCTCGGTGGTTTGGGAGATCAGGAAGCTGCAGCAGTAACGTCGGGGACAGTGTTGCCAATTTTCTCACTTTCTCACTAGATTCAGGGACTTTTCAGACCCTCTCAGCAACTTATTATGAATATATTTCTATTGTAATGCCTTCCTATGCGCCAAGTCCACAGATCATGGGTTAAACACTAAAGAGCGCTTGTCTCTCCCCCTCTGTCCTCTGCAGAGCAGCACTGCACAGGCAGTCTGTAGTGGCTGCTAAAATACTATATACAAAGCTATATACTATAATAAATGGAAGAAATAAAGCTCATTGAGCAGAAATTGAGTCTTTTGGATGGTAAGTTGAGTTCAAAGCCCTTCCACATGGCTCTCTCCTCAACACTAAAGTTGTCTGCATGTACTGTGGATGTGAACTGAGTTACCACCGGAGTACGCCCAGTCTCAAACACCACTTGATCATTAAAAATAATAATAATACATTTTTCTGGGTCTGTGTAAGACATAGGTGCACGTACTTGGTGTAGGGTTTAGGCTTCCTTTCTCAAGACATTTTTTTTAACCTTTTTAAATTAAAAAAAGGTATTTTGTTTCACTCCTGTGGGATTTTGCACCTCTTTGTAGCTGTGTTGTCTCTCGTTGGTAAATTGTATTTCCTTTGGGGTAGTTTTGGGTCTCTGGTGATTTGTAGTCGTTTTCTTTTCTTTCTTTTTTTTAGTATATCTGTGTCTAAAACATTGGAAAAGTAAGAGCAGATAATAAATAAATAACACTCAGAAAGCTTAAAGACAAAACTTGCTTGAGCAGTCCAACAATAATAAACTAGAGAGTCTTCAAGTCACAACCATTTAGCTTGGATGCAGTCAAAAACATCTCGGGTGCTGCAACTAAACTTTACAATGTTGGGAAAAACCCTGAACTGGAATACTCACACAAATCATCACAATTACAGATTTGAATTGTGTGTGTGTGGTGTGTGTGTGTGTGTGTGTGTGTGTGTGGTGTTGTGTGTGTGTGTGTGTGTGTGTGTGTGTGTGTGTGTGTGTGTGTGTGTGTGTGTGTGTGTGTGTGTGTGTGTGTGTGTGTGTGTGTGTGTGTGAGAGCTCTGTCTGTTGTACATATCACAGTGTTTTCCAGCAGTCAACACAGTTTGAAGTCTGTTGTGTAAGAAATGGTGAAAAGTTGAATATGCTCTGCGTGTTTGTTGGGCAGCAGGTGGCGAGACATCTGTTTGTTGATTTGTATATACACATGAGTGCGTCCTTAGCACAGGCACTATTTAAAGGTGCAATATGTAATTGTGACAGCTAGTGTTTAAAATAGTTACTGTAGGACAAATTCAAAATACCGGAGGAAGTCGTCTTCCCACCCTTTCCGCCTCAGACTTGAAGTTCAGGGAGTTGCTAGACGCTTGTCTCACATAGCCAGGCAGTACTGCACATCACAGCTGAGTAGGTAACATTAGATGCTGGTTATATTGAGAGTCATAAAAGCTCACTCGGAGCTCTGCACCCAACTGACAGACACGCTTCCTCAGCTTAGAATTACACTAGGAACCGCTAAAAACACAACAACCTCGCCGTCCTTTTCCACCCGACTAAAATACGCAATTTATTGTCTTAGAATTACGGCAACAATCACTTAACATACTGATAACTCATGGTCCTCTCTTCCCAATGTACAGCCCTCTCTCTTGGCTTAAAATAACTCACCACTGTTGGCAATAGTCGTGGCCTGCTTGCCTGGTTCTCTGGTAAAGTTAGCAGGGTTAGCATGGCAGCGTTAGCCAGGACCAGTCGGGATCACTTTACTGGCTTGTTTTTTCGAGTAAGTAAACAACTCAGGTACTATAGCTATATAATTCAATTTGAGGACACAAATGTTGAAATTACATAAAATGCCCGTCCCTTGTGGCCGTGATAAATTAACCTGAAGCTAATGCTTACCTTTTCAATTTAGAAATTAGCCGACTCAGCCCAAAACTGTCTCAATCTTTCAAATACATCTCCAATATTTAACCGGGTTTGTTACATCTCTGGTCACACAACTGTTAGAAACATGCAGTTTTTTTTAGGTCTGGTAGAATATATCTCCGTTGATCTTGTTTGTTTGTTTGCTGCTTTCATGGCTGTACTAGCGTTACAGCTGCAGCTACAGCTGCTGGGTTTACGTTTTTACAGGTAGATCTGGTAACCTGGCATGGCTGTCAAACTGGGCAGTTGGTAGCAACACACAGGTCAAAACACAAACCGAAATTACAAAAGGAGAAAATACTGGCATTATCATTGTTGTCAGAAAAGATCTACTTGACATGTTTCCTTAATATCTGACAATGCATTGGGGTCATTTTTGGATTTATAACAGTAAATATATTACATTTTTGACCTTTTAATTTTTTTGATTTGTCTCACTTCTGGCCGTGATGCTTGCTGCTGTATAATCTGCCACACGGAGGTTCCCTGAATGGTTTCCAGCCTCACGGAATGGAAATGGCATTTAGTTGTGCTTGTCAGAGAAGACCTGTATTCTCCCTAATCACTCCAACCCCTTGTTGAAGTAGCCCAAAAGCTGCACTTTGAATGTGTTTCTGCTCTCCGTCTGATCAGTCTCTCAGCGCTCCGTACAGCTGCTTGCTGACAAATAGCGTCTAAATGATGTAGGTGCTGTCATGAAACATTCAAAGGAAGGAGTCGCGCGTCATTGAGTGAGTACCCAAAGCCTTTCTGCTGCGAGTCTTTAGTGCCAGTGCTGCACGCCATCAATATTCATTTTAGCAGATAGAGCTATGTTGTGCTGCTAATGTGATGCATGACGACTCCGCGTCTGCTCCCAAATGTTAAAGTTGGGTTCACATAGCAGCATACAGTCGGGCTCAGGCAGTCAGGGATCTATTAACAACACAAAGTGATTATTCATGAATTAAGTAACTCAAACGTACCACACTGAAGAACCTAGGACCAAAACATGTTTGACGTTTCTTAACCTTTTAGCTGTTGGTCAGAGTAACTAAGAGTCACTTCAAATAGGCTGCACTTTATGACTATTAACCTTTGGTCTATTTATTTTTTTAAGCATTTATGTCCATGCCAAGCTCTAACAACCTAAGGTGAAATCCTTAGATTTCACTCTCCGTCAACTTCATCCATGTGGTGCTCTCTTTTCATCTTCTGTATCAATTATTTTTATTTTTTATTATAATTGCATTTTCCACTGTATTTTTCTTTCTTTTTTTTAACTCTAAGGTGTCCTTGAGTGCTATGAAAGGCGCCCATAAATAAAATGTATTATTATTAAAGAGATTCTTATTAACAATCAGTGTAAAACACTGACTGTATATATGTTGTAGGAGTGTAGTACAAACACAGATCAGAGGGGGAATTCAGGCACCGTGTTGTGTGTGTGTGTGTGTGTGTTGTGGTGTGTGTGTGTGTGTGTGTGTGTGTGTGTTGTGTGTGTGGTGTGTTGTGTGTGGTGTGAGTAGTGTCTGTGTGTGTAACGAATCTTGAGTGTGTGGATCGATTAGGTGCAGATGCATCTCTTCCGGCCTCAGTAATACATCTCCTCAAGCCTGTCGCTGCTTCGCCAGCGCGCAGCGCGTTATCTAATGGCAGAAATGGCATTTCATTAGCCTCTTATCCCAACGAGGCCCAAATGCATACTCAATAGCATTACACGTAATTTCTCATAAGGACACCATACTGATCCTCCGGGCCACCTACTATGGCTCCCGGAAAGGCTGTCAGCACTCAGGCCCTATCCTCATCCAGGGCCATGAAGAATTAAAGCCAAATTAAATTTGACAGCTGTAAATGCCATGGCAATCTATATGCAAAGTTTGGGGGGGGGCAGAAATAGCTTTTATTAAAATTTCCGGTGTGTTTTTTTTTCTTGGTCACGTTTGTAGAGAGCTGGCTTTTATTTGTGGTTTCATATGCTTGCGTCTATTCTTCTCCGCATCGTTCTTTTCTTCAGTTTGTAAACTGCTTTATTTTTTTCCATCATCTGCTCTCTCTCTTGCATGTATTCTCGCTTTGCACTTCCTGGCTAATTCCCCTGCTACTTGAATATTTTCCCACATCCCTGACACATTCTCTTTGATGTATAAATAATCAAGCTAAATTATGTGCAGCGATGAGGCTCTGTGCGCCGCCGTTCTTATTACACAAAGTAATTTCTACCTAAGAGGGTCAGATTTCCTGACAAATCCCTAATTACCGCATTGCAATAGAAGTGGAATCTATTTGTGCATAAATCAACCGCCATCCCCCATGCGGCAAGTGCCTAATACCATGCGGCACTCCGTTCGGCCCCACTCGCTGAACTCAGTAATTAGATCATACTTTTGATGATGGTACATTTGAAATCTTAATCTATTTAATGTATAATGAGACACTCCCCTCCCCTTATGTAAAAACACCATTATGTGTGATGAGCTTTACACTCCTCTGTACCAGTGTAAGGTTCTGTCCAAATACACATTGAAATAATCAATATGTCACTTCTCAGCAAGCTAGCTTCCTGCGCAGTGGCTCCAGCCGCAGGTAAATGGGAAAGGTCATTTAATATGGTGGAGGCCTAATTCTGATCCCCTGGAATAGCATTTCCAGTGTAATTACACTGCTCTAAAAGCCCCTTTTGTGTAGGTGCCAACTCCTTTTGCTTTGTTTGACCAGTACAATTATGGCTGGTATGGAGAGTTGATAATTACTGTTGACTCAGAGGAAGAGGAGCCTGTCACTGCTGCATGTAGGACACAGTGTTGTGTTCCCTGTTCATGTGACACATCCTGTTACTTTACCTGCAGTCTCTGTTTTCTCTAGCTTCACATTTGAGTGTTTTAACGGCACTAAAGGCCTGTGAAGAGCAGCAGGAGGTTTAGCTTTAGGGCGAGCTGGCTGGAAGGAGAGCTTTTAGCTTGCTTTGTTCTGCCCTCTACTGTTTTTACAGTGTTCCTGCAGATTTCAGGCCCGCTGTAGAGAGACTAACAGATGGCCAACCTACTAAAATAAAGCCGATAGATTTACAGTTTGTTATGTTCCCATGCCTGCAGTGCATCTTTCACATCACAGTTCTGGTCCTGAAGAATGACAAAATCTACCAGGAAAACTATCCTTTGTCCCGGCAAAGCTTTAATTCATCCATCAAAGACTGAGTGACATTGCCACAATTTGGATTAATCCTCAAAATAACAGTATTTGTCATACCTGGCCAATAAAGTCCCACTATATCTCGAGGGTGCCCTGAATCACTTTTCTCTCGGTCTTGTTAGCGTACACTTACACATAGGGTGGGGCATTGTTTTGATTTTACCAACTCTGATTCCAATTCCTTCCTTTCTATTCCTGTTTTTATAGATTTTTTTTTTGAAACAGGTCACAGGCTTATTACACTGATAAGAGGGACATTTCATTTTTATTCAGTGGTGATTTAAAAATAACTCACCAGAATGCAGGAAGCCCGTGTTTTAACTGCTAATGTCAGTGTGACAGGGCTATAACAGACATTATAGACTTCATAGTATAGTTCAAAGTATTTCTGATTCTGATAACGGCTCATACTCACCTGTACTGCCAACACACATTCTAACTCCTATCTTCTCCCTCCAGCTAACCTTCCCCAAGGCCAAACTCCTGCTGATGTCCTGCAACCAGGAGGAGCTCAATGACTGGTACCAGAGCCTGAGCTCTGCTGTCGGGTACGCAATCGCACGCGTGCACACACACACACACACACACATACACACATACAAACACACAAACACATATATAAACGCACACACATACATACTGTATATACAGACAAACACACAACACACACACACACACACACACACACACACACACACACACACAGTGTCTTTACTTGTACGTGGTATTAATTAAAAGAAGAGCTGTGGGCTGAGCGTGCAGTGTGTGGACAGTGGTTGGTTGTCCTACTTCACCTCCTGGGCACTGCCAAGGTGCTCTTGAGCAAGGCACCGAACCCCCAACTGCTCAGGGTGCCTTTCCATGGGCAGCCCCCCCCTCTCTGACATCTCTCCATTTAGTGCATGTATAGGTACTGAGCATGTGTGTGTGTAATTCAGGTCTGTGTGTAATGTGTGTAATAACCACAGAATGAAAAGATTGTAATTTCCCCTTGCGGGATTAATAAAGTATACATTATTATTATTATTATTATTATTATTATTATTTTTATTACCTCTCAGTAGGGAAAGACAAAGTTTGACTGCGGCTGATTCTGTGCTTCCAGCTGTCTGTCTCTCATTGATCAGCCAGAGCTCAGGAAGTGGCCCGGCTCTTGGTCCCCGGAGGAGGGTCTGGGTCAGCCCCGCTGTGCTAAAGGGCTTGACTCCGGCGTGCCCGGCCAGGCTAATTAGTTTATTACTTTGTCAGAGTGGTGAGAGAGGAAGCTGTCAAAGAGCTGGAGTAGCCAGCAGATGGGCAGGGGGGCTAAACTCCAGGGAGTGTAATTATCTGTGGTGGAGGACTGGGGAGAGGACAGGCTAAGAGGACCAAGGGTCAGCAGCAGTCACACCACTGGGAGGTGTGTGTGTGTGTGTGTGGTGTGTGTGTGTGTGTGTGTGTGTGTGTGTGGGGTGTGTGTGTGTGTGTGTGTGTGTGTGTGTGTGTGTGTGTGTGTGTGTGTGTGTGTGTGTGTGTGTGTGTGTGTGGGCTAAATTATTGATTTAACAAAGACTACACACTGCCTGCACTGACATCTCTGAATCGTCCAATGTTGTTCTCAATGATTATAAAAAAATGTATTTTAACAGATTGATAGCCATTGTTTTCCAGGCAAAATTCCCGCTTCTCACACACACACACACACACCCCACCACACACACAACACATCCTCTTAAGTGCCTGCAGACGTAACTTTAACAAAGTTTGTACTTGACTTAAACTTTCCTTTTGTTAAAAAATCATATTGATACAGACACACACTCTCTCACTAAAACACCACACAACCACACACACACACACACACACACCACACCCACACACACAAAACACCTCTCTCTCTCTCTCTCTCCTCTCTCTCTCCTCTCTCTCTCTCTCTCTCTCTCTCTCTCTCTCTCCCCTCCTTCCTCTCTCTCTCTCTCCTCTCTCTCTCTCCTCTCTCTCTCTCTCTCAAGTCCTAGCCAAGGACTTAATTAGTGGGTAGATCAATGCTTGGTGACAGGAAGTGAACGGCTGACCACCGGGGATGCAGTGAAGGCTAAGGACAGTTTAACTCTTCTTCCTTTCCTTTTCATCTGCGGATCTCTCAGTCTGGCCTCATAAGATCCTGTTCTAATATATGTAGTGTGTATGGCTGGAGATCATTTCCATATTATCCTTTTTACTCTCAGTGGAAATTAAATTTTGTTCCATGTTAAAGCCAGAAGAGGTTATAAAGTATTCTGATGGTTTAAGTTATTGTTTGTAGAAAAGGTTCTCAACCTGGACGTTTCATGTCACTAAATATCAGTTTATTTTAAAGGTCATTAAAGGTACATTTGCTATATTGCAATATACTGTACTGGAACTTATATTGGAAAATGGTCCCATAACATGGTGATATTATTGTTAACAAATATCACAGTGTCAAACTATGTGTATATACACTTTGGGTAAGCCTGGAGAATAGGTCCAAATCAGCCAATATGGAACCCCACACACACTACTTTAAAACAATTGGTGTTTTATGTTGTTGTGTGTTCAAATCTGCATAACATTCAAATGTATATAGGTCTATCAAAGTGAATGCAACCAAATGTAACCGATGAGTGTGTGTTGTCTTTACAGGAAGCTGCAGTCCAAGCAGACAGTAGTGCATCAAAGAGATGAGTTGTCCCGCAGACCGCTCAGACCAGCTGCGGCCGCTGCCGACACTGCCAGCCGCAGAAAGAGAAACATGGTGAGTTCCACACACAGAGTTCACTTAGAACTGTGGCTAAAGCACAGGTGGAAGTGATTGAACCCATGGTCATGATACTATAATGTACGAGTGATCTTGGTTTGGTCATGGACTCAGACCTGAATTTCAACAGCCACTTTGAGACCATTACAAAGTCAGCCTACTATCCCCTTCAGAATACATTAAGGGTTAAAGGACTTGTGTCTCAGCAGGATTTGGAAAAACTTGTCCATGCTTTTATTACATTACATCACATGTCATTTAGCTGATGCTTTTATTCAAAGTGACTTACCGTTGCTACATGTCAGAGGTTGCACGCCTCCGGAGCAACTAGGGGTTAAAGGTCCCATGAGAGGAAAATTCACTTTATGAGCTTTTTTAACATTAATATCAGTTCCCCCAATCTGCCCATGGTCCCCCAGTGGCTAGAAATGGTGATAGGTGTAGACCAAGCCCTGGAAATCCTGCTCTGCCTTTGAAAAAATGAAACCTCAAAGGGGCCGATCGGGAATCTTGCTCCTAATGAGGTCATAAGAAGCAAGGTTACCTCCCCTTTCTCTGCTTTGCAGAGAAATTAGCCCACCTATGAGAGAGAGAGACATAATCGGCTTTCAAACGAGCAAAGTGGCAGTTGGTCAAGGCCACACCCCCGCCTCCACCTTGCCCCCCCCCCCCCCCCCTCCTCCTCAAAAGCTACATTCTCAGAAATGGCAAAACTAAGGAAAGCTCATTGTGTGACGGGCTTTAGTGGCTGAATTCTGCACCATTTTGGGGAAAAGTCTTCAGATACAGTATTAGGGATCACTAAAGGGCTATATAAAAGAGACTTCAGATACAATATTAGGGGACCACTAAGGTCTTTATAAAAGAGACTTCAATACAGTATTAGGGGACCACTAAGGTCTATATAAAAGAGACTTCAGATACAGTATTAGGGGACCACTAAGGCCTATATAAAAGAGACTTCAGATACAGTATTAGGGGACCACTAAGGCCTATATAAAGAGACTTCAGAGACAGTATTAGGGACCACTAAGGTCTATATAACAGAGACTTCAGAGACAGTATTAGGGGACCACTAAGGTCTATATAAAAGGACTTCAGATACAGTATCAGGGGACCACTAAGGCTATATAAAAGAGACTTCAGAGACAGTATTAGGGGACCACTAAGGCCTATATAAAAGAGACTTCAGAGACAGTATTAGGGGACCACTAAGGTCTATATAAAAGAGACTTCAGATACAGTATCAGGGGACCACTAAGGCCTATATAAAAGAGACTTCAGAGACAGTATTAGGGGACCACTAAGGCCTATATAAAAGAGACTTCAGAGACAGTATCAGGGACCACTAAGGCCTATATAAAAGAGACTTCAGAGACAGTATAGGGGACCACTAAGGCTATATAAAGAGACTTCAGATACAGTATAGGGGACCCTAAGGCCTATATAAAAGAGACTTCAGAGACAGTATTAGGGGACCACTAAGGTCTATATAAAAGAGACTTCAGATACAGTATAGGGGACCACTAAGTAGGGCTGACGTTAGGCCAAAATGTATAAACGCATTTTTTGATCAAAGTTTTGATCGCAATTATCTCACATTAGTTTGTGATTTTAACCAAAACAAATGTATTGTCATATAGGCTGTTTATAACTGGGAGGAGTGTGATGGACGCTACTCACAGAGAGACGGCTGATCATTATGAACGGGTCCCGCACGGGTCGAATGGCGGATAAACACGGCGTGTGTATGAAACGTCTGTATCTTCACTGCGCTGCATTTTTATGAACTATGATTTCTGGCCATGGGTCACATCTCTGGCCCAGGTCCAGGTCCAGCAGCTCCGTCTCACGCTGTTACTCTACCAACTGAAGTTAGTTGCATTCAATAACTTCTTCTGTGTTCTTCGCCGTGGCGGCCGCGATAGCAGAGTTACCATGGAAACACTGGTACAAATCAGGTGTAACCCTCATATTTAACAATATACAGCTGTGTTAATAAAAAATAAATTTGTAGACAAATGTCAGAAGTTTGAACCGGCGGCCGCTGTGCGGCGGGGCGCGGACAGTAGAGGAAAGAGTAGGACGAGAGAGCGTAGAAGACCCACACAGGCACGGCATTACATAAGAAAGGGGTCATGTAACGCAAATTTAACCATATCCATATAAACAGCATTGCAGCGGATGCGAGGACATTAGCACCGTGCGTCCGGGAGCTAACAGCTAACGACGCTAACTAGCACCGACTAGCACTGGTCGCACTGTTGTCGGAAAAACAACAGACGGGGTCACGGGACTAATGTTGCGTTTACTGGTAAACTGGTAAACCTTGAGACTGACGTATAACCGACTGCTATCTGTTGAGTTTTCCTCACGCTACTCTGTCCTCTGGGACTGTCTACATCTAGAAAATAAGCTGCACCGGGTTGCAGTGAACTACTCTGACTGGCTCATGAGCAGACGGCTTTACGGAGCGGGAGATTGGCTTTGCAAAAAACCCGGAGCGTTCTATGAAATGACGCTTTAAAAAATAATCGCTCGCATCACGCAAATTTGATCGTGGGAATCCAAATCGTGATCGCGATTAAAATTCGATTAATTGTGCAGCCCTACCACTAAGGTCTATATAAAAGAGACTTCAGATACAGTATCAGGGGACCACTAAGGCCTATATAAAAGAGACTTCAGAGACAGTATTAGGGGACCACTAAGGTCTATATAAAAGAGACTTCAGAGACAGTATTAGGGGACCACTAAGGTCTATATAAAAGAGACTTCAGAACAGTATTAGGGGACCACTAAGGCCTATATAAAAGAGACTTCAGAGACAGTATTAGGGGACCACTAAGGCTATATAAAAGAGACTTCAGAGACAGTATTAGGGGACCACTAAGGCCTATATAAAAGACTCAAAAAGACTACGTATGGACCTTTAAGGTCTGCTATGGTTCCATGATGACAGTCATACCACTGCGCTGGTTTGGTTGGCGTATAGGGACATAGCCTTTAGAGCTTAAAATGTCTAAAACTGAACTTTTAGTTATTTAAGGCCTTAAAATGTCTTAAAAACGGCCAGTTTTTCACCCCAAGGTCTTAAATTTCATTAATTCGGGTCTACAAAAGGTTTTACCCTCGTTCATTTTACGCAGGCCACAGAAAGCAAAAGTATTGAGTCGTAGCATAAAAAGCGGAGCTCTAGAGTCTCTGTAACAAAACCAGCAGGACGCTGCTCTCAGACTGTTGGTTGTAGTTTTTTCTGGGAGATATTGCTGTTGGTACGCACGCGGTGATAAAACTGCAAATCCTGTGATAAATTCAATACTTGCCCGCAAAATACGTCCTTTCAGTTTGTTGAGTTTGTGTGGATAAATGAACTGTTACTAATGTAGTCTAATTAAAAGTTAGCACACTGAGCGGAGGATGTGTGGAATGTGTCGCTGTGTGTCGGAGCCTGGCTGGCCGCTCGGCGCCTTCAGAAAAAGCTCAAGCTAACAGGTCAATGGCTTATTAGCTTGCCAAATACCAGTAAAATCTGCTAAGACTGGATCTGTGAGCGCATTAATCTGCTCAGTGTACGTCACAAACAGAGCTAGCAGCCGGCGGACTCTAACATCTGTTGATCTGCAGGACTTGACTGAGCGGACTGTTTAGAGACCATGTGACCGGTGTAACGGTTTAACTGGTTTTTGAGTTAACTGGTGATATGTGTTGCAGGCGGGGCTGCACCTCTGCAGTAAACAGTTCTGATCAGTTTGCCTCTTTTTCCCATTCATTTGTTGGAGTCTTGTGAAATATTACGGTAGGAACGGGTTGCTGGGACAGGAGTTTTGGACCCAACAAATGAGCCGTTTTCATTCATTCATTCATAAAGTATAATAAAAAATTACGAAATCTGGCGAGTGTAACGTTGTGTTTCCACCACGGTCTCTGTAAACCACGGACACATAATAACTTCACTACAGCGTAGGGCGTAACCATTTTGGAAAACAATCTGGTGTTTTTTTCCCACCAATATTGCAATTTAATATGCGATTATTTTTTTATTCAAAAATGACAAGCAATAAATCATGGTGTAGTATAAACAAGACAAGATTAGATAGATCAAACCAGCTGTTCTTTCCTGGAGGCCAGGCCTGTATGTGATGATTAAATTAGGTGATGCATGGATTTATATGAATGACATCTTTTATCCCATTTGCTTCTAAAACACCTGCTAAAAACGCCTATAAAAACCTATTTTATTCTGGGAAATATCCTTATCTCCTGTGGTTTTTTGTTTGTCTGTGGTCTGTTGTGTCATTGCCCCCCTCTCTCCATCCTTTCAAGTCTAAGCTGTCCTGTCAGAAATAAAGGCCTAAAAATGCCCCAAAAAATAATCTTCACTATAATAACGCGATGATGAGATTTATTGGCCCCAACAATTCATTTGGAACCAAGTAATATATGTCTGGACTAAACAGCCCACTGACACCTGTTCTGTTCAATTCCTTCTCACTCTAAAGATTTGAGTTTGGTTCTTTTACTCAAGTTCAATATGTGTTCAGTCTGAGCTCTTTTCACTGTTAAGAAGAAGAAGAAAAAAAAAAGGTGATGTCCAGTGTTTCCGTGCACTAATCAGGATTTAGTAACAGTTGAATGAAAGGGAATGACAGTTGTGTTTGTGCTTGTGATTGAACCTGCTGCAGAGAAATATTTCAGGCTGTAAGAAGCCCATTTCCATCTAACGTGCCATTGGAGTGAAAGTGCCTCTGCCCTTCTCTTCAGGTGAGCGGTGAGACCAGTGAGCATGCTCAGGAGCCTCCAGCTGGGTGGGGGGGCAGCGCCCCCAAGAGGATAAAGCAGTGTGATGCTCCAGAGCAGAGGTGGGATCATTTTAGTAGTTTTATTGGTTCCAATTGGGGGGGATCATATGCATCATATGCCTTACAATTACATTCCAGGATAAATCCAGTGTCCTTTCTCTTTGGATCAGAATAAAATGTGTTTTCTACAGCGAGCCTTGTCAGATATCACACATACTGTAACATACAGAACACCTTTTACAATCTCAGATCACATTTTCATTCATATGTCATTACTAAACATTGTGCTAAATCGGAAAACATTACCTGCAACAGGTGATGTAACATCAGTGCTCCTTTTACAGTTTGACAGTTTAGCTACAAAACACATCGCTGAGGGGACATTTTTTTCATGTTGGTTTTGAGCAGTATGCATCCCCACAAACCTGGGGAGGAAAAAAACCTACTGTTGCTGTCATATTTCACTTCATTTTCATAGGAAATCAGCCGTTGAGGCTTTTGTGGCTGTTTGTCACTCTGCCTAAGGAGAAACTGCTGTACTCACTCTGTTGTTTAGTTGGCTGCTAGGACTTTGCCAGTGATGATGTGCTGTCACTTTTCCAGTTGTTCCAACTCAAAGGGGAGAGAGAGCGGATGGCTGTTTGCTTGAGTTTATGGAACAGACAACTGACTGAGTGTATAAAGCGGAAACCCTGCTTAAAGTGCAACATAATTGTTCTCAATTACTCTGTTTTTCTAATCGTTAGGAGCCAAAATGGTTATCACGTTTGAATATTGTATTTCTTGCGCAGCCGTACAGTCAGGAGGATGGCTGTGCACAGTTTGACACTGATCTGCTGAAGGAAAAAAGATCTGTGCCCACCTTAAATCTGAATCTGTAGTACTTGGAGGCAGAAGATTGTTTTGTGACATCATAATTGTGTGGTTCTGTCTGCCATTGGAAACAATTCTGGGAAAAGGATGGCTTGTTAGCGTGCTACCTACGCTAGCTAACAACGGTGGTCACAAACAAATATCTATTATCTATTACGTACACTTTTTCTTGTGGTGGTCTTTCTAAAGTGAGCTGTTGTTATTATAGTTACTATAGGTTGCTATAATCTGTTACGCCCTGCTGGAGCTGTAAGCTACTTTAGCTCATGTTGAGCTACATAATGTTAGCAACATAGTTTGTGTAGAATCCAGCAACGGCAGAGCAGGGGGAGGTGTCAGGCAGCAGAGCAGACACTAACGTTAATAACGCCTCTCCTGAAAAGTATTTATATCAAATGAGCTGGTTTGGCCATGGAGATGGGAGATATGGTTAGCTTGACCACAGGCTTCAGTTGCATGGGTGCTCAGTGGTTAGTGTAACGTAAGTCCCAATATCCTCCTCTGGGTTTTTGATGGGATTCTCTAGAAACAACCAGGCTTGTCTCTCTTTGGGTTGTACTATCTGACATTTTGGCTCAAGTGTGGTTAAAGCTGAGCCAACTCTTAAGACAGTGGAGGGCAGCTTTGGTAAGCCATCAAGGTGGGTGTTCCCATAGTGACGTGATGTCCTCTGTAGGGGTGGAACAGTACACAGAAGTCACAATTTGGTACAATGGAGGAAAAGCAAAACAAGTTTTTTATTGTTTATGTCTCAGGTCACACCTTCCTACTCTGCTTCTGACTGACTAGTAGTCCTTACCTAGCTACTGTCAGGGCACGCCCTTATACTCTGCTTCTGACTGGCTAGTAGTCCTAACCTAGGTACTGTCAGGGCACGCCCTCATACTCTGTTTCTGACTGGCTAGTAGTCCTAACCTAGGTACTGTCAGGGCACGCCCCCATACTCTGCTTCTGACTGGCTAGTAGTCCTAACCTAGGTACTGTCAGGGCACGCCCTCATACTCTGCTTCTGACTGGCTAGTAGTCCTTACCTAGGTACTGTCAGGGCACGCCCTCATACTCTGCTTCTGACTGGCTAGTAGTCCTTACCTAGGTACTGTCAGGTCACGCCCTCATACTCTGCTTCTGACTGGCTAGTAGTCCTTACCTAGGTACTGAGCATGTGCAACTCCCAACAAAGATGGAACCGAAATGTGATGTCTCACTCTGTAGCTAAAAAAGAGAGCTCAACATACAGGGTGAAAAGAGGAGCTGCAGCAACTACAAAAATATTGTGGTATTTAAAATGAAACCATGTAAGCCTATTCTGATATTACCTCTAAGTACAATTATGAACCTGAAAATGAGCATAACATGCACTTTAAATGAGACATTCTGACCGCAGCAGACCTATTTCAAAATCTTATTCACATTGCTTAAAAAGGAATATCTTCTGCTACATTCCCCCTCTCATTCCCCTTGCTCTGGTGTTTCTCCCTCTCATTCCCCCTGCTCTGGTGTTTCCCCCTCTCATTCCCCCTGCTCTGGTGTTTCTCTGATTGGGTCTTATTGGTCACAACATCTCATTCTCTGAGACTATAACTACTAACGTTACCATGGTAACTACCAGCAGTGGGTGGAGTCTCCACGATGCCTCCTGTCTATGTCCAGTATACCAGAATGTTGATGAGATATGAGGTTTGGTTAGTTCAACAGAGACTAGTTCTTCTACTGGAGATAAAAACACTCAAAACTCAAACGCTTAAAAACCAAAAACGTAGCGGTGGAGATGGAGCCTTCCAGTAATCTGTTTTGATTCTGATGATTTAAGAGCTTGTGTTTGTTTGTCCAGCAGTGCAGAGGCATCCACCTCCAGCTGTGTGATCCTCTGATGGGGGGCAGTCTGAGATGTTTCTACTTCACACCCGTGCCACACATGCAACTGCAACAGTTTGTTTTACCGTGTGAGTCAGGACATTGGATGATTACAGCAGCTGCAGCCTCTGCTCATCCTGTGCAATATAAACTAACAATCTGGATCTGCTGCTTTTAAGATAATTTAATATAAACTAACAATATTTAAAGACCAAATATCTGACGAAAGTTAAACTGTGAGCACCATATTGCTGCTGAATGCACCAATCCCCCAGTCTTCTCAGTCGGCGGTCATGTGACACTGCGTTTACAGGCCACACACACATCTGGATGTACATCCTTGGGAAATATTGAGCTTAAATCAGAGGACGGCAGAATAACGGGGAGCCTCCTATCCTGTCACATGACAGGAGCATTGTGTCCAATCAGCTTGTTTCTGATGGGACACACACACACACACACACACACACACACACGCCTTCACTTTATGTCATGTAATCCTGAGGTCATGATTCAGGAATTCACCACGCTCAGGAGGAAATGCTAATTATTTGCAACATCAAAGTGCTCATCAATTATGAAACTACAAAATGGCCAATATTAAATAAATGGATTAAAAATGATGAGATAAAGCGTCACAGGACTAGAATAAAATAGAAACAATTTCAAATAAACAATGGTTCAAACTCAGCTGATTATCATGAAATGTTGTTTCTGTTATGCTGTTAAGTTTTAGTTTATTATAGAAATTTACTTTTTTTTTAACGTTTGTTTTATTTCATTTCTAATCACCTGGCACCAATCAGTTTCAGGGAGAAAATGCTATTATGAAATCTTTTTTTTTTTGACAACACTAGCTACTAAATATCATTTTACAGTAACCAGTTGAGTTCTAAATCGGTTGTATGATTTCATACACAGTTTAATAGTGGTTATTGGAATGTTTCATAGTTATGACTAGGAATGGAGTTCGTGTTCACATTTACAATAGTTGGAATGTCTGATTGGATGGTTTGTTTGCCGGATCTGCAGTAGTTACTCCTACTGGAATTATGATAATGATGAATGAGTTCAGTCAATCAGCTGCACTATCTGCATCCAGGCCAGGTAACCTGCTTAACAGAAGTTTTAGAAGATGACTCTTGCTTTTTAATGATTACATCATGTCTATATCCTGTATTAACAAATCAGCATATATATATTTGTCTCTCTTCTGCAAAATACTTCCTATATTGAATTATCACCATATAGCATTTGAAAGTGTAGTGTGTATCTTACAGATCATTATTTATCTTTTCTTTTTTTTTCTTTTCTTTTTTTTACACCTTTTTGCTATCCAAAGTTGTTACACTTTCTACAAATCATGAATGGAGATGGAAATCATTACAATTTCCTAATAAAACTCTAAAATAAGTCTGGGTGTATTTGTGCGTTTGTCAGCTCTGGGATTGCTCCGACCTCCACTAGATGGAGACACAGAACAGTGGTGGAGCAACACTTTAATTTGGAGAAATAAGGAATGGGAATTGGTTTATTCTATTCACAAGGAAAAATGTCCCAGAGTGAATAAAGAAAGCTTTGAAGCAGGGTTTATAGATCTGAAGGTGTTTTTAATGTTGGATTGTATCTCTACATCCTAACTCTGGATGGGTCGTCCACTAGCGGGCCAGCGCGGCCTTCTGAAGACATCCCGACTGCCCAGCAGAGAGACGGGTCAGGGATCTGATGGCTTTGTCTTACAGCAGCGAGGATGATCAGAACACTCAGTCACTGCTGCTTTCTGTCCCTGCGACATGTGTTTGACAGACACATGGGACGGACATGGACAGCATATAAATATGAGGGGCCATCTGGGACATTATTTACAATTACCTCACACACACAGTGAAATGCTCTCACACAATCTACTGAAATGCTTTGATACACTAGTGAAAAATATACTATCACATACTATACTGAAACCTCACACACAAAACTTAAACACAACAGAAATGCTTTCAGAGAGCATTTCACTTTTATGTGCGTGAGGTAACTGAATAATGTCCCAGATGGCCCCTCGTATAAAGGACATCATATGGACTGTTACGAAAGTTTAAAACTAGATGTCACGGGGGGGGGGGGGGGGGTCTTTTAGGGGAATGGTTCAGTGTAATCATTCCTTTTTGTTTTTATGGTACACAGCAGTATTGTGTATGATATCTATGAAGAGGAGGGACGTGATCTCCTATGTCAGGACTCTAAAGTTAAACAGTATATTTCTTATCTTCAGCGTGGACGAAAGAAAGCTTCAAAGTTTTGCTAAACCTGCTAGATGTATTCATGTTCTCCTTTCCCAGTCTCTGCACGATAAACATCTATTTTAAAAGGGGTTTAAGATAGATTTTACGATTGAAAATAATGAAAGGAAGACAAAAAGAAATATGTACTGACTGTCTCTTCAATAGAAAGTAGTCTCTTTGAGAAGAGGTGACGGTGTGTACTCTTCATTATCCTGGGTAACAGCAACGCCTTGTCATGCTCCAATGCCATGGCGACTAAACCATATGGATGGGCATATTCCACCAGATATAAATTACTTCTTTTATTGTGCATTTATTTATTTGCACTATAAATTGAAGCAACAGAAACTCAAGAATTAAAAAAAAAAAAGATTATGCAAGTGAGACTAAGAAAACCCTTAGGTGCTTATAGAAGGAATCTCACCTGAGGAAGAGAAGTAAGAAAAAGTTTAATGGGCAATTAAAAACATCCAAAAATCTACAAATTGAACACAAGTAAGCACTGAATAAAAAAACAAGCATAATGTTGGCCACATGAAACAACAAAGGCATAAAATAAATTACAAGAATATAGATATAATGAGGTTATGTGTGAGTAGTTCTGAGAGACAGGAAGGCCAAACACTAAACCGTAGAGATCAGTACAGACATATATTGGGCTGAACTGAGCCTTCACAATAAGCTGTCTACAAAGTCCCTGTTTATGTCAAAATGTGTTGCATTCATGTGTCTTTTCCAACTAATGATTGAAGATGTATTATAGAACGGCTTAGTAGCAGCAGTGGAACAACGGATGAGTGAATGGTCCAGTAGAAAGCAGTGTGCCTCCAGTTACTACGTCTTGACTGTCCTTTGATCCATAGTGGCTGCCTCTCTGTACAGCGTGTTCTGGAGGTTTCTAAATCGGTTCTAAATGATCACTTAGGGCCCTTCATCACCCGCGGCTGGTTCCAGGAAGCAGGTTTACTGACTTATCTGCTTAACTTTAGTGAATAAAACCCCTGACCTGCACGTGTTCATCAGCAAAGCTACCCAGGTAACTCAGTAAGCCTGCAACGTTTCGCTATGACCTGTCTGTCCCCCTCCGGCCCACCTGTCTTACCTTGTAGAAGTGTTTTTCTGGACTGAGTTTCTTATAATCAACACAAGCTTAACCCTCCTGTTGTCCTCGGATCAAATTTTACCCCTTTAAAAAATGTCTCTATCTGAAATATGGGTTTCTTTTTAACCAAATCACCACAAATAAATGGCTTGGATTCCTTACAACGCTATTTGCAAATACAATTGATCACTTTCATTCCTGACTAAACTCATCTGTACGTTCCTCTGATCTTAAGTATTAGTCAAAATAATTCCCAATTTCTGCTTTTTTAACTCAAATATTAGGTATAATTCTATATATAAATGAGGGTTATTGACCATGAATTCCAAAAAGAAGTGTAAAACTAGTGGTAGTAAGGTGGTGTTAATGACTCTTCAGTCTGTCATCACTTACAGAAGGCCCCCAAAGCAAACCAACTGTATCTTACTGACATACATTGTACTTCTACTTCAGAGGGAACCATTCTACTTCTACATTTACCTGACAGACACATGTTGCTGGTTTCTGTTGCAGATTTAAATTTACTCACAAAATACAACAATTGGTCAACGTTTCTGGGTCTCCTGCACCTGTGCTCTCGGAGTCTCAGTCATCTCTGTTCTTCACTGGACTTGTAATTTATTAACCAAATGGAAAGGCATTGATTGGTAGAACAGGCAGCAGAGTGACAGCAATCTGCTCCGATAGAAATAAAATCTGTCAGATTGACAACACTGTAGCCCAATGGATTGGGGGGGACACACATTGATTTGATTGAGCTGCCATTACAGGGCAAAAGTATGAATCAGTGGAGGTTAGCAGCAAGCAGTGCTACTGTTACATCACACTAATACCTCTTTGTACATGAAGACGTCAGTTTAATCAACAGCAACAAGCAAAAACACATTCAGAAATACAAAGCTAAGCCAGAGGGTTGGGTCTTCACACTGATTTCCTCCTCTTGCCGAAGACATTGTTGATGAGTTTGGCCATGGTCCTGGAGCCGCTGGGGCGTCTCCTGCGCTCCTTGGCCTTGCTGCCCACGCTAGCGTTTTGCACCATCTTGGAGAATATGAGCGCAAGCTCCTGGTGGTGCTCGGCTGCCGACAGCTCGTAGAACTGGCACTGACACTGGGCAGCCACACGCTGCGCTTCATCCCGCTGCACCTCCCTCCTGTGGCACAGGTCCTGTTTGTTGCCCACCAGAAATATGAGTGAGTCTACGTCCCTGTAGGTCAGAAAGCAATCAGCTGATTCTTCACTGCTTCTGTTTCCAATGCACATCATGGCCATTTATATGTTACAGTCAGGGTGTCATTTCCCCCCCTTTCTAGTCTATATATCCCTGCCACCCCCCCCTCCACCCACACTGTCCATACCTTAGCTCTCTAATCAGCTGTATGATGGCTTTGGCAGTGAGGAAGGAGGAGCGGTCGCTGATATCATAGACCACGATGATACCATCAGCCCAGCTGATCTGCTCCTTTACAGCGGACTTCCCCTCACAGGCCTGGAAAACAAGAAGACATTACATAAACAATTAAATGTTAACCTTCCCGTCAAAATTAAAAATCGACACTTTTGTGACGCTTTTTATTGATGTTTTTAACTTTTTCTTACGTTTTTGTCCCTTTTTTCAGAACTTTTGACACATTTTTTCAATGTTTGTCACTTTTTTTGACGTTTTCAACACTAACACTAACTGATTAACTTCAATTTTACAGTGGATTTATGGTCAATGAACCTCATTTATAGGAAATTATACCTAATGTTAGAGTTAGAAAAGCAGAAATTAGGAATTATTGAGACTAAAATTAAAGGAATGGATGTTGATGGATAATCACAGACTGGAATATGTCAACTTTTACTCAATACTATTTCAAAACCACTTCAATTTCTTTTATTCAAATGTTATAAAATTGAATAAGACACCCCAAAATGAATGAAAGTAGAGATTTGGGGGTAATTATAAAGAACATTGATATAGGAAAGCGTGTCAATTCTACCCAAGGACAACATGAGGGTTAAATGTTGTGGTCAGAATAACTTCAACCACATATTAGCAAGTTGCTCTCCCGTGGAACCAGCTCCCAGGTTGGGCTCAGGAGGCTGACACCGTCTCCGTAGTCACTAAACCTAAAACTTAAAGTCAGGGCTGGCTCAGGTTTACCTTGGACCAGCTCGTCTTTATGCTGTTATAGTTCTAGATTAGTGGGGGACTTCCTTTGACACCCCCTCATGCATCTCCTTAAAGATGCATTACTAATCCTAGCATGGTGTTATTCTTGCTCCATCCAACTCCAACTCACCCGAGAGCATGGCTCATAGAGCTGGAGATCGGTCTGCTTCCCACCCACAGACAGACGCTTCCTGTATATGCACTCTGTGGGAGGAGAGCAGCAGGAAAACCACAAACAAGTCATGATGACACCCATCATCTTTCTTCTAAGAAATAAGCACCCATAGTGATCAAAAATGTTGTTTCTATTGCTTTACCTTTTTATAATTGATTTTCCTTGTTTTCTCACAAAAAACGAAAAGGATCATCTGATCATAAATGTGATCTCATCTCAAAGGGGTAAATATGAACCATAGGTGATTGGTAATTGAGCTAAATTAAACATGAGTTAAGTATTTTTACATAAATTGTTATGTCTGTATGGATTTAAAAGCCTACTAATGTGGGGGGCACCAGACCCGAGAACATTGGCTGTGGAACAACAATATGAACGTCACTTAAGGGTAATTATGATATTTCCTGTTACCATTGGAGGTCGCTAAAACGCCGTCTACAAAGCCTCGGGAGCGCTACGCACCGTCACACGCACCATTGAAAGGTTGCGGAAAAACTGGACCCATTTTTACGCGTGGAAATTCTTTATAAATCCAGACTTTTGCAAGGAATGTTGCGACCGGAATTTGCACTTCTGCGTCACTTTTTCTTGTTTAACAGGTTTTATAAGAGATTTCCTGATGGTAAATGTGCTGTATTTGTATATTGCACTTTTCTAGTCTAGTCTTAACAACTACTCAAAGCACTTTTACATCATACCATTCACCATTCACACACATTCATACACTGTGGCCGGGGCCACCGTACAAGGTGCCACCTGCTTCTTAGATAAACCCTCACACACATTTACACTCCGATGGAGAGAATCGGGGGCAACTTGGGGTTCAGTGTCTTGCCCAAGGACACTTCAACATGAGACTGTATGGCCAGGGATTGAACCACCAACCTTCCAATTGGTAGGCAACTGCTCTACCACTGAGCCACAGCCGCCCAGATGTCCAGCTAAGTCAGCCAGTCCATGCTGCGTGGCGTTTTCTTTGTCTTTGCACCCCAGAAACGCGGCTGACGCGGCGCGGCTGTACATGTGTATGTTTCCCATTGATAAAAATTGACGGGCGCCCAGATGTGGAGGGTCACTCCTCGACGCAGCGGGGCCGGGTTCGACTTTAACCTGCGTCTCTTTGCTGCATGTCATTCCCCCTCTCTCTCTTTCCTTTCATGTCTTCAGCTGTTCTATCAAAAAAAAAGCCTAAAATGCCTGAAAAATTAAAAAAATGATATATGGGCAGAGAGTTTTGGAAATAAACTCAAGCAGTAGTATACTTCATGTTTAACATGAATACATACTGATTTGATAGCAGCAAAGACAGTGTTGACCGTAAAATAGGCTACAGAATAATAATACCGCAATAATTATTTATTATTATTTTTTTAAATTACATTTGTACCTGCATTTATGTCAAAACCAAGAGACTCAAAACATGAAAATGTCATTTATTAAATGTATTTGTGTCAAAATGACATAAAAACATCTTCTCCTGTTCTATTTTGAATGAAAAATAGCCAGTCAGTCAATAGTCAGTCCAATTTCTTGCAGGCACGTGCTTTTGGCGCGCATGAGATGTGTGTGTCACGCAGGCAGTGGGCAAGCCAACCTGTTACCATGGGAGCCGAAATAAAAACGCTCACGCCACGCAGGCAGAGTGCAGGAGCCCTAAGGACACCCATGTGGACAATGACATATGTCAACTTTCTCATAAGCAAACGTTGACCCGTTAAATGTGGACTTAGGGTTGGAAACCTACAGCGGGCGAAATAAGTATTGAACACGTCACCATGTTTCTCAGTAAATATATTTCCAAAGGTGCTACTGACATGGAATTTTCACCAGATGTTGGTTACAACCAAAGTAATCCATACACACAAAGAAACCAAAACAAATAAGTTCAGAAATTAAGTTATGTGTAATAACGTGAAATGACACCGGGAAAAAAGTATTAATCACATCAAGTGCAAAAAGGCATGGAAAGCCAAGACAGCAGCTGAAATTGCGAACTTCATTTCTGAACTTATTTATTTTGGTTTCTTTGTGTGTCTGGATTACTTGGGTTGTTACCAACATCTGGTGAACATTTCATGTCAATAGCACCTTTGTAAATATATATTTACTGAGAAAAATGGTGTTCAATACTTATTTCACCTGCTGTATATGTAAAATACTGATATTGATTCCAGTTGGGGTGAATTGTTTTGTAAACTGTTTTCATATTTGTTTAAATTAGTTGGTATTGTTTGTGGATAGGACACTAAAATGACTCAGAAATTGTTTTGCTCATATGTAAATCTTGCGGTTATTTGTAGATCATGCCATAATATTGAGACTAATGTCTCTCCATAAGTGTGCTCCTGATCCGTTCACACCTGACGCAGTATCTTTGCGAGAGAACAAGCTCGGATGAAACTAGATTATTCTCGGGGAAACAATGGCCCATTGAGCCATTATCAGACACTAACGTGAGTCATTCTCCACGCTGCCCTGCTGGCTTTTCATGGAGGCTGTTGAATGGTATCATACAGTATGGCTCTGCAGACCACATGGCGACAACAACATCTTCAAAATGAACACTAAATGGATGAAATATTTAGCCCATGCTGTGATATCAGGCTGCATCGCCTGTAGTTTGGCAGTTGTCTTGACCTACAAAGTACATAACATAGAAGATGAGATAAGGGGCCTTGGATAGAAAGTACTGCTAGACAAACAGTGTACAGAAACTAGAAAGCAGCCAAATGAAATCAGACATGATGATTGCCCAGGGACAAACAGGCATGATGTTGAACATATGCAGATAGATATTCAATGCCAACGTTTGCTACAGATTCTTTTTCAATCCTTCAAAATGTTTTCAGATTCAATACCCTTCCGACTTACTAATATTAAAAAGTCAAATATAGCACGATACAATACATATGCACATGTACATATGGGACATTTGCAGTTGCGGGTAGACTTGTGAGCCTGGTAATGAGTGTGTGGACAGGTGAAGGACATATAGGTGTGGAATACTACAGATTTGAGGAATAGTACAGATATGAGGACATGTGGCTCTGTGGACATGTGCTGCCAAAAACTGGTGGAATTCACAGAACTTCATCAGATCCCAAATATTACACACGTTTTTGGATTGAATATTTAGTGTAAAGCCATGAGTCAGATGGATGCTTTTTCGGGTTAGTAGGTGTGATGAAATTTAATTTTCATGTTTCAATTCTTGTGAATCGTGTATAATACAGTCAGGTTTTCTCAGTGAGTCCACCACAGAGACAGAGACAGAGACTCACCTGAAGAAGAAGAGTACTCGCCAATAAAACGCCTGGTGAGGAACCGGACGATCAGAGCTACACACACACACACACACACACACACACACACAAACATTCATATACACACACCAACACACATATACAAACACACATACACACATAGACACACACACACACATATATACACACACAACATATAAACACACACAGAAACACACATACACGCATACACACACACACACACAGAAAGAAAGACAGACACACACATACAGAGTCAGACAGAGAGGTGAGCAGGTCAGAAGACAACTTGTTTTGTAGAAACCTGCCCCCCAGCTCTCCTACCTGACTTCCCGACCCCCCCGCTGCCCAGCACAGCCATCTTGATCTCATTCATGTTCCGCAGTGTAAACCAGACTATTCTCTGGTAGCTACAGAAATATCCCTCACACACTATGCTTTAAATAGCTAAGGAGGGAAACAGCTGGGTCAAAGTCAGCCCAGCTGATAGGCTGCCTGGAGCCAGCGGTGCAGCAGGCTGGCCAGGGGGGCGGGGCAGGGGGCGTGTCTACCAGTACACGGTCCCCTTTTTCCTCCCAGTCCGACACCCCTGCAGCCACATATAATATACTGTAATACTTAATTCACAAATCCCCCTCTACAGGATGTTTGAACATGCAGGAAAACTGGTGAAAGAGAGGGAATGAAGGCAGACTTGAGTGTCTCTGATACGGACTCTGTCTTAGGGGGCCCATATGGAGGATGAAGGATTACAGTATCACTGCCATGTATACTGACTATTACACATCTTATCACAGAATGTAAATCAGCATGGGGACAGACATACCTAACACAGATATGAAACACATCCTCTGTCAACTTAATGTGTTCTGTTCAGTGTAAATATATGCTCACTGCTCCCAAAGACCATGTAGGGCCACTCAAGACTTCACTGCGCTTGGCCAGTTTTTTAGTAGACGTTACCTTAAATCCATGGTGCCATCACCTGCAGTTGGTCACATTTAAGGCAGCTCCTCAAATATGTTTTTATACTGAATTACACAGAAATAAGTCTGTTTTTATCTAATATTCTCTCTGTTTCCACTGACTGACTCTCTGTCAGATCATCATGGTAACAGCAAACGTGATTTTCATGGAGGCGGATGATGTTTGATTTTAACGCTGGCCTCCGTCAGTGTAAACGGGAGATGCAATAATTCAAAAATGCAGTATTCACTGGCATTTAGTTACATTTAAAGTTATTTTAATCAGTCAGCTGTTGAAGTGTTTTTTAAGTAACAGAGTAGTTACGCCCTGCTACACCCTGTAACGCCCTGCAGTGATCTACGCGCCCTGCTATAACCTGTACGCCCTGCAGTGACCTGCTATAACCCTGTAACACCTGCATGACTTGCTATTACCACTGTAACGCCTGCAGTGACCTGCTACGCCCTGCTATACCTAGTAAACCCTAACACGCCCTGCTATACCTTGTAACACCTGCAGTGCCTGCTACGCCTGCTATACCCTGTAACACACTGCAGTGCCCTGCTACTTCCTGCTATACCTGTAACCCCTGCAGTGACCTGCTACGCCCTGCTATACCCTGTAACACCCTGCAGTGACCTGCTACGCTCTGCTATACCCTGTAACACACTGCAGTGACCTGCTACGTCCTGCTATACCCTGTAACACCCTGCAGTGACCTGCTACGCCCTGCTATACCTTGTAACACCCTGCAGTGACCTGCTACGCCCTGCTATACCTTGTAACACCCTACAGCGACCTGCTGTACCCTGTAACACCCTGCAGTGACTTGCTACGCTCTGCTATACCCTGTAACACCCTGCAGTGACCTGCTACGCCCTGCTATACCTAGTAACACCCTACAGCGACCTGCTATACCCTGTAACACCCTGCAGTGACCTGCTACGCTCTGCTATACCCTGTAACACCCTGCAGTGACCTGCTACGCCCTGCTATACCTTGTAACACCCTGCAGTGACCTGCTACGCCCTGCTATACCTTGTAACACCCTGCAGTGACCTGCTACGTCCTGCTATACCCTGTAACACCCTGCAGTGACCTGCTACACCGTGAACTACTACAACTACTAATTCTAGTTATAGTTCCATTATCTTTATTGTGACTGTTATTGCCACTGTTCATCACACCCCCAACCGGCCCGTCAGACACCGCCAACCAAGATCCTGGGTCTGTCTCAGGTTTCTCCATAAAAGGGAGTTTTTTCTCGCCACTGTTGCACTAAATGCTTGCTCTGAAGGAAACTGTTGAGTCCTTGTAAATTATAGAGTGTGGTCCAGACCTACTCTATCTGTAAAGTGTCTAGAGATAGAGATTGTTATGATTTGATACTATAAATAAAATAGAATTGAATTCTGTAATGAGGACATAAATACCTAATTCAATATGTCCCGCTGAGTAGATGACTGGCTCGCCTGCTCCATTCTAACATCTCAAAACCTTTTAGTCCATTAAAAGTCATTACATTTCACTCAAAATGTTTTCTCTCTGAATTGTGTCAGCGTTTTTTTTTTATTTAGGCTTGTTGTTTCAAATATCCTTTCAGATTATATTCAACACTTCAGTTCATCTTGCCAAAATCAAAATAATGCTGCAGAATGACAGCCATAGATCACATAGATCAAAACACTTTAAAGCATGTAAGGTAATAATTAATGTGTTGGTTGGTCCTTTTATAATTTTGAAAAGGTTTTGTTTTTACATTTTTGTGTGTGATTTTCAATTAAATGTGTGATCAATTATCACTGCCAGAAACTCTCTCTTCCAACATTTTTGCATAATTTTTTAACATTATTGTTTGTGTTAAAATACAGCAATGCACACACATACACATGCATGCACACATGCACCCACACATGCACATATACACGTATACACACGCACACACACACACACACACACACACACACAAATGCACGTACACACGCACACAGGACCCGTGAAAAATTTAATTATACCCTTTATTCAGATTTGAAATAATGCAGTGGATTATGCGTCTGCCATCTTTTTACCTCTCTATTCGGTTGGTGTGGTGTTCCTGTCTGTTTTGCTTTACTTTGTTGGTGGGGTTGCTAACCCAACCATTGAAATAGATCTATCTGTAAATTGCAGGAACGTCTGTCTGTCTGTCTCTAACTACACTCTGCACAGCAGCAGTTAATGTAGACCAGACTCTAGTTTGTTTTTCAGTGCTAGAACACAGTTTTCAAAACTCTTCCCACTTATTCCATGGCTTTAACCAGGACCTGCACAACACTGTGGATCTATAGCATTTTGTTCAGATGTCTAAGGTTACACAGCTAAAACAAAAGGGAAAAACACAATATCTTTACAGTAGCAAAACTGTGTTCTTACTGTTTTTCAGAAAGTAATGGAGGTGAAAGCAATGGAAACACCACACATTAGTATTTAGACATGATGCAGACATCTAATGTGATGAAGACAACCAGCTGCATGATGCTGGAGAAAGGCAGGATCAGTCACACTATTCTTTATTACTGTTATGTACCTTTAGATGAGGAGAGAGGCAGGATCAGTCACACTATTCTTTATTACTGTTATGTACCTTTAGATGAGGAGAGAGGCAGGATCAGTCACACTATTCTTTATTACTGTTATGTACCTTTAGATGAGGAGAGAGACAGGATCAGTCACACTATTCTTTATTACTGTTATGTACCTTTAGATGAGGAGAGAGACAGGATCAGTCACACTATTCTTTATTACTGTTATGTACCTTTAGATGAGGAGAGAGGCAGGATCAGTCACACTATTATTCTACCTTTAGATGCAGGAGAGAGACCTTTAGTTTTTTTCCAGTAATTCCATGAGTTACTAGAGACAAAATACCATATATCCTGATTTTCATTCCTTCTTGTTTACCTTACATAAAAAATGGTATATTACATAAATAATAAAATAAAATAAAATATATAAGTTTTCTTTAAAGAAACTATTGAGTAGTGTGAATACATTCTGACATGTTTCAATATTCTCTGTCAGGTAAATCAGTAAGTTAGTAGTCCAAACCGACAACTTCTCAACAGGCACTGGACTAATGTTTCAAACACGGAGTAAAAAGATCTTTCAACAATGCTTAATTTTGTAATTCATTTAGTTTGCTATCAATGAGTCAGTTATATATACGGAGGAAAATAAATTTGACACAGATCTGTGCATATACAGGGCTTAACATGAAACAGTAAAGTACTGTGAAATATTTGGATTACAATTCAGTAGGCTTACTTTTGGCAATGTACTATGTTTATGAGCAATATTACTAATGCTATTATTCAGCAACTGGGGACGAGAGGCCACAAACAAAGCTTCTGCAGTAAACCTGTAAACCCCTCTGCATTAGGAAACCAACTTATTGATGTAGGCTTACATATAATGTGACGGACAAGATCATGTTTCTAGGACTCCAGTGCCCAGCCCGTATGTCCACAACCTATCCAAGTGCTGCAGTTCAGTCTGGGTGTGCCATCTGATGGTAAATATGTGCAAAAGGGAACATGGCCTGCTGTTCACTTGGTAAAATTCTGTGGGATGTTACTTCTGGACGGCGGTCTGCAGAGTACGCTGAGAGACATGTGATCATGTCTTTCCAATTATCAAGATGGAGAAAGAAGATCAAGCAGAAATGTGTCACTTTGATGTGGGGTGAAATGAACATGTTCCTCTGAGTCATCACTCTAGCCATGTTGCATTCGAGCTCTATAGGAAAAATGTTGTGCTAGATATTGCCCCTCACTTCATCTTTTATCTGGTTTTCACTGGCAGGACATACAGGTGATCTGTGCTCATATTCTTTGTGCACAATACTATTACTTTTACTTCTATTTTTTTATGTGCAATGTTAATTACTTGTGGAATCAAATGTTAGACTTGTTATGTTCTTGTTTCTGTTTGTTCACCTACCACCCTACCCACCTGCTAAGGTGTGTGTGTGTGTGCGTGTGTGTGTGTGTGTGTGTGTGTGCGTGCGTGCGTGCGTGCGTGTGTGTGTGTGTGTGTTTCTGTGTGTTTCTGTCACTCAACCTCACTCACTTTGCTGATTAGACCCATTTCAGCACTCAGATCATTGGAGGTGAAAAGCTGTACTGGACTATTACGCCTGTGTTTGCTCTCAGATCTTTAGATGAGGAGAGAGGCCTTTAATCTCTCCTCATCTACAAATATGGCCCCAGCCATAGGCGTAGATTTCAGGGGGGATGCAGGGGACATGCCCCCCCTCCCCCCAATATTTACAGCTGAAGAGATTTGATATAAAAGAGGTAAAATAACCGTTCAGGTGGCTCAAACCTGTTTATATCCTTCTTAAGGCTCCAAAAGTTGAATGTGTCTCAACTTTATTACATTACTGAAGGAAAAACAAAAAATAAAAAAATATTTGAATCCCAAAATTGAATATCAAACACGTTCCTAACAAATCAACATATGTATGTACGGATATTGGGATCCAGCCGTAGGCCTGCTTTTAACCATTAAATTAAGTTTTCCACGATTTCATAAACAGGAAATTAAGTGTTTTGGGGTCTGGACCCTGCGGTTATAATTTGTGTGTATGAATCTTCTGGAATAAAATTATTGCCTTACTGTGATCACGTGTTGCACCCGTTCTTAAGGAGGCAAAGGTTCTGCTGGAAAAAAAATGAGCAAATTAATTATTTCAATATTTTTTTTAATTATCCTAATAAGCTCTCAAATTAAAATAACATTGTGCCTACACCAATATGAGAATAATAGCTGAATTAAAGGCATGTCCGTAATGCAAAAAAAAAAAGAAAATAAATCGCTAGCAGCCCAAATCTACACAATAGTACTCTATATTCCCATGCGGCGTGAAGGCAGCATTGGTAACTTACTGTAAACAGAGTAGGTGATTTCCATAGAAAGAAAGCAGGAAGTTTTTCATAAAGCACCAAAGTCTGTCCCGCTCTCTTGCTGGGTTTGAGCTTTAGTTCAGCGATTGAAACGGCCTGAAATGGCTTTTAATGACTGACAGGGACCTGCACTGACACAATTCTTTCTTCACAATGATTCTCCTGCGACTAGTTTCGGTGTTAATTTGTGTGTCGCTGTCGTCCGCGGTGAGCGTTTTATCAGCGCCTCTCAACTGCTCTCAACAGGTAAGACTAAGCTAGTTCGGCTCGGTCTAATATCAGTATTAGCCTACACAGGAGTTAGCTTTCAGTAAACACATAAAGTTATATAGCGTTATTATATAGAGTTATATAGAGTGCCTAACACAACACATACGTGCTGTTAGCTTTCACGTTATGGCATGTTAGTGTAATTGCGATGTATTTTTGGCCAAAATTCACTGAATTATGTCTGATTTATTACTCTACGTTAACACAGTGTCGAGCAAGTTACTTCCAAAATGTAATACATTATAGATACTGTTAGTTACAGGTATAGTTACTGTCATTTGAGAGTAATTAGTTATATTACACTACATGTTGCAGTGATAGATATATATAACTGTCTCTGTCTGTGAATTGTAATGCGTTACACCCCTTTTGCATTACTTTTGAGTTACCTTTACCAAAATAACAGCAGAAGTTTGACTTGGCAGCTAGCTGGTGATCAATAAAGTCTCCTCTTTATCCACTTTAATACATCATAGATTATTCTTAATATGTTGTATAATTAATATGAATATACAAAGTAACTACAGTTATACAAATCAATAAGTAAAACGTTCAATAGGCAAGTAGGAGAAAATTAAAATACTCAGTTAAAAAAAAAGTTAGTTTAAAGCACTTGAATAAGAAATTCATGCTGAAGTCTCTTTTATATGTACCTTAGTGGTCCCCTAATACTGTATCTGAAGTCTCTTTTATATAGACCTTAGTGGTCCCCTAATACTGTATCTGAAGTCTCTTTTATAAAGACCTTAGTGGTCCCCAATACTGTATCTGAAGTCTCTTTTATATAGACCTTAGTGGTCCCCTAATACTGTATCTGAAGTCTCTTTTATATAGACCTTAGTGGTCCCCTAATACTGTATCTGAAGTCTCTTTTATATAGACCTTAGTGATCCTCTAATACTGTATCTGAAGTCTCTTTTATATAGACCTTAGTGGTCCCCAATACTGTATCTGAAGTCTCTTTTATATAGGCCTTAGTGGTCCCCTAATACTGTATCTGAAGTCTCTTTTATATAGACCTTAGTGGTCCCTTAATACTGGAAAGCACTCAAACTTGGCAAATTTGTACTATTGATAATTCTACACTTCTTCTAATCTTCTCTTTGTTCTTTTTCCCTGGCACAGGGCTTGAGTTGTAAAGTCACCATAAGTGAGTGGATTTTACTCTTCCCTTTGGCTGCTATACTAAAATGTCTTTGTTAGTATTCTGGAAGTTAATGGTCACACGTTTTTAATTCTGAAGGGTTGTAATGATATTCTCTGACACATTGAGTCAATATTAGGTATAAATATTTCTATCTTAATATCTCAGCATTGATATCCTACAAAGTTCCTCCCCACTCAAACTCGGAATGGACTCCTTTCTGGCAATACAATGTGTGTGTGTGTGTGTGTGTGTGTGTGTGTGTGTGTGCGCGCGCACAGCCAACTGTTTGGACAGGTCCTGGCTGAATGTGAATGAATACACTCCCAGCAGTCCCGAGGGGCTGCACGCGTCTGTGCACACTAGGGAAGTCGAGACAGGTGTCTTGCAGCCGGTCCTGCTCGCTCGCTGGAAGATAAGGGATGAAGGTGAGTCAGTGGTACTTAGGAAAGATGAAGGAGACCATGAAAATGGACAGGAAGTGACCTGAACTGTGTTTGTCCTCAGGCAGTACAAGTTACGTGAAAGCCACCGAGCTCCATGTTCTGGTAGTGTCCACCAACCAGAACCTGTGTGTCCGATATTCTTTTGCAGAGAAACTGGCCATGAGAAGTCCATCAGGGGAGAAGGTAGTCAATACTATTTGTATACATACAATATACTGTATGTTAGTATTATTATATGTTTTTCTATTAATTATGTATTATAACAGTTCAGGGCCGTGTACATTGTGTGTTTCATATCTAAATGTTCAGAACTAACTCATCTTTCTGTAAAGTGAGGCCCAGATTTGTCCCACAGCCATGTGTAAAGAGATCATTTGGCCCTAAAGCTGAAATTTGTTTTAACATTTCTCAAATCTCTTGTGGAAATATACCTAAACTCATTTGTTATGGTTCTTGAAATGAGTTTACAACAGTCTTAAGTTCACAAAAATAGTTATAAAATAGTAAGTAAATGTCTAAAATGACATTTTTTAGTATCACATTTTGAATACAAGTGGTGCCAAACATCGCTTTTCCTCAGAGAGTTAATACAGACCTATTCAATTTTTGAGCATATTTTCCCTGGGCTGGTTTTAATGTAGAGGAACTGTGCATCTGTAATATACCAGAAACTATAAATATGACATCTGAAGCACATACTCAATATGGATTGCACCAGATCAAGATGAGAGGAAAGTCTGTTACATAATTTCATGACAGTTCAGCAACACTGTTGTTTGTGGCAACGGTTCGTTAATGGTGTTGACTTTTTGACTGTTTTCAGTGGTCGTTCTCAGCTGACATGCTGGTGTTGGAGCCGGGTCAGACGTACCGGGTCTCTGTCTTCAACATCCCCAAACCAGAGCTGGGCCACACCAGTTATGACGTCAGCACTGATGTCATCGTTCCCAGTGAGTTGAAGTCAGAAAACCGTCCAAACTATCTTCTAAACTTGACATTTTGCAGTGTGTAACTTCCTAGCTCAAAGGTTGTTCTTGTTTCCAAAGAAAACTGAGAACAGCGACACAGAGAGAGGAAGAAGAGCCACATGTCAGGCTTTATCTTGGAAATTTACTTCCTAAGTTAAAACCAGTTCATCCCAGGTTTCTTATTATTATTATTATTATTATTCTTATATTTCTATGTAAGTAGAGCCTAAAATGAAATGGTAGACTGGAATATACAGGGTTCTGCACAGTATATCTACTGAAATATGAAGTATCTGAAAGGTCACCATAGCAGCTTTAGGAAGCGTAGGCAGCATACAGATCTGACATCTGCAGCCAGATGAACAGTGTGAGATGATTCATACCACTATTACGCAATATCCTGAGCTCAAAACAACTATGTTTTAGGTGAAATTAACAGACTAGGAAGATTCTGTGCATCCGGTGTCATCTTCACTTTGCTGATGAAATTCTCTGGCTTTCTCAGGTTGTCAAGATCCCAAAATGCAGAGGACCCATTATTGCATAGCGAGAGGTGAGTCCCTGCCATTCTAAAGTCCAGTAAGAGTGAGTGAGTCATATTAAGTCCACAATAAGATGTTGTCTTGTTGCTGTACTGTAGGCAGTCAGTGGCAGCCCTCCATCAGCCTGGCTCAGATCACTGCAGCCAATAACAGACCTGAGCTGGCCGTCAGCTTCACTCCTGACCCACTGTGTGACCAGTACTTGGTCATTGTTCGCTGCGCCAATGTAGACCACCATGTAGACCGGGCACACACGGTAAGGTCACATCATGCTGGACATTCAGGTGCCTCTGTGTTTGAGTAGTACTGTGCAGTAAGCTGTCTCTCTATAACATGAATGCACTTTTCTTTTTCAGTGATTTGACCCAGAACGTTACTCTATGTGCTCATTACAACATCCTCGCCTTGTACCTTAGCCTAGTTTTTACCCCAGTTTTCTTCTTCATGTCAGTTCAGGAAGCGCTGTCCTGCAGTATATTTCTACTTATTGTACAAATGGCTGCTCATTATATTCATTCTATATTTCTCTCAGACACATAAGATGTCATCATCTCCCTCTGCCTTTTCTTAGGACTACTGTCTACCTACACTATAGAGTAGATTAATGTGCTATTTAAGTCTAAGAATGAGGGATATTAAAAACCCTCTGCATAAGTCTTAGCTTAATAAGGTGTACAAATGCTGCTGGCATGTGATTTATAGCAACATGCCTCTGCAGATTGCCCCTTGACATACAGTAACTCTTTCTTAAACATAAATCTGTTCAACTGATAAAGGTGTTCTTAAAGCGTTTTCTTCCTGTTCAGTACTCTTATATGCTCTGCCTACATGATAAAACTAGACGCATGAAATTTCTCTCTTCTCCAGGCTAATCAGACCACTCTGAATGTAACATTCAGCCTGGATAAATGGCCCAGATCTTGCTGTCAGTTTGACGCAGAGGTAAATCTTATTAATCTTCTTTTTTTTTAGCTGGCAATAACTCTGAGACAAATATATGTGATAACATGACTTTATTCTTCCCTGCAGATCAAACCTCTTTTCCCACAGTGTGGCCAGGACTGCACCCGTCGAAGGAAAACACTGAATATTTGTCGTGGTATTTCAATTCAATTCAATTCAATTTTATTTATGTAGCGCCAAATCACAACAACATTTATCTCACAGCACTTTCCATAAAGAGCAGGTCTAGACCGTACTCTGTGATGTTATTTACAGAAACCCAACCCACCAAGAGCAAGCACTAGGCGACAGAGGCAAGGAAAAACTTCCTTTAAGAGGCAGAAACATCGAGCAGAACCATGGCTCAGGGTGGGGGGGCATCTGCCTTGACCGGTTGGGGGTGAGAGAAAGAGACAGACAGAGAGAGAAGAGACAGACAGAGAAAGAGAGAGAGAGAGAAAGACAAACAGAGAAAGAGAGAGGAGAGACAGACAGAGAGAGAGAGACATGGAGAATTGTAGCAGAGGGTGTCAAGCAGGAACTTGGAGGCAGCAGGTGACTCCAACCACAGATCCAGAATCAGAAACACCTGCAGGAAGCAATAGGAGGAGAGGGGCGGAGAGTCACGTGACATTCCAAATGTTGGCACATTTGGAATGTCATGTGACTTGGTACTCTGATGATTATGGCCCAACGCTTCTTAGCCTTACCAAACACAACAAAATCAGATAAGAGAAGCCTTTATTGATGGCAGAGGGAGAATTTGGTTTCAGCAACACAGGGAGAGAATATGTACAGATAAATGAAGACAATGGCACCACATTGCCAGTGTTGCTGTTCGGACACTCTTCAAGTGGTGAAGCTCCAGACCAACCAGGAAGTGGCAGCCACTGCTGCTTTGCATGGCAGTTGGCCATGAGAAAAGAGGCAATAACATGTTGAATAACCGCCAGGAAAGAGAAGTGCTCCCCCTACACCAAGACACCATGTTTTTACATTCAGCCTGTACAGCTGCTATACAACTTATATCCTCACATACAGCTACCTGTTCATGGAAGATCTTGTTTGTTTGTATTTTTGTATTTTTTTTTGTCTATTTTTTTGTTGTCTGTTGATCGATTTCTAATACCAACGACTACTTCTGCTGTACATTTCCCCCACCAGTAAAACAACAACTACACACTACAGAAGCGTTTCAAGCCCATTGGCACATGATTCATCTTTACTTTCCCAAAATATGTTTCCTCAATTCTTCTCTGCACAGCTTCCTTGTTACTTTGAATGTGAGGGACTAAGATGTAAGTGAGAGTCATGAGGAAACAATTAGGGGAATTAAAGTCAACCAACCGAACAAGACAAGTTAGCACAGTGTACAACTGAGGCTCATGGGAACGCCATTATTTGTCATTATTTTGTGTAATAGTCTGGCTCACTTCCATTTACTGCTATCTATTTTGCGAAGGCACCGTGGCTGCACCCGGAGCTCAGGGCCGCCCAGAACAGCTGTGATTGGTTCAAAGAAATGCAAAACAAGTCGGAGTGTTTTTCCCCCAATCCCAGAATAGATGAGCCCGACCATACTGCTGTATAAAATAAATACAGATGACTTTAATACTGGACAAATTCAAATTTCCACCTGATGATGGCACCAGATGAAAGTCAGGCAATCACCTCAGTCAGTAGGATGCATCATGTCTTAACCAACTCAGTTAGCTTCAACAACATTATTTATAGGCCTACACCATATGAAAATTGCATGTTTAAAATCACAGTCCACTACTTTGAATAAGATCTCTGAGCCCCCAGTAACGAGTATGTACAGTATCAAGTTGGGGTTTTACAGATGATCATAGTTATAATCTCTTGTATTATTATTTCATCATTAACATACAGTATATAGTACATTTTCAAGGTCAGGTAGTTTTGTAGTTTGGGCGTTGTGTGCACATGACACCAGCTTTCATCAAGATATAAAATGTGGCGTTATGTAGGCCTAATTTACATATTGGACTACATCTGGGCTAAATGTGGTCCGTCAGGTGCCACACTTCTACCAACGCACAGAGATTAACTTTTACCTGCTACTGGAGAAAAAGTCTGAGGATGGACAAAGTCACTAGGATTGAGCCCCGGGGACCACAGATGTACAGATTGTCCACCAGCCATACCTACAAACTGACCGACTTTGCCATCTATAGCGTCTCGCCGCTAGCATGACTAAAACAACATCTAACCAGCAAACTGTGTTCTGATTTCCAGTGAATCCAACAGATGCCCCCGATGTCCCTGTGTACACATTTTTCATCCTGGGAGTGGTGTTCATGTGTGTTGTGATGGCAGTTATTATGTACGTTCTCTGCCGGAAGCCAGGTTAGTCACATAAATAGTTTCATTTCTAAAAAAGGAATGCCATTTCATCCAAAAACATTGATTTTCTTGATTTGTGGCTTGAGTGTTCTGGGTTTAAAATAACTCTGGTGATGGTATTTATCTGTGCTCTCATGCACTTTCAGGAAAGCCTGATGTTACTGCATCGCCTGTGGGCGGTGTGACAGCGTGTCAGCAGCAGCTTAAACAGCCTCCCAAAGTGCTAGTCATCTACTCCCAGGACCACTACCTCTACAGAGACGTGGTGCTGAAGCTCTGCGCCTTCCTCCGGGCCAAGTGTGGCACCAAGGTGCTGGTGGACCTGTTAGACTCCACCTCGGTCGGCATGATGGGCCGCCTTCGCTGGCTGAGTGGCAGCGACAACAGCTTCAAAATCCTTCTGATAAAATCCTGGTGCTGTGCTCGCAGGGTGTCCAGGCAAAGTGGAGGGCCATGTGTGGCCAAGGGCGGGTGACGCTGAGGGAAGACCTTCTTTCTCCAACGGATGACATGCTCACTCCCTTTCTCAACCTCTTCCTACCTGACATGCACCAGGCAGGCATGCTGGGTAAGTACATGGTGGCTTACTTTGATGACATCAGCGGTAAAGAAGACGTGCCTTCAGTCTTTGACATCACGGTCAAATACAAGCTGATGAAGCATTTCGAAGAGCTGTACTTCCGCATCCTGGACATTGAGAAGTATCAGCCGGGTCAGGTCAACCACATCCTAGGCATTGGTGGGGACGAATATTTCCAGTGTCCCTCAGGTAGAGCCCTGAGGGATGCCATTGAGACCTTCCAGGCCTACCAGCTGGAACATCCTGATTGGTTTGAGAAGGAGTGTGTGGTCGATACGGAGGAGGTCCTGACCGAGGCTAACCTGCTCATTGAGCAGCTGCACATCCCTCCAGTCCTCCAGTGTCTTCCCCTAATCAGAGATGGGCCTCCTGTCTACATCCGTGAGGTTGAAGTCAATGAAAATGGCGACAGTGTTCATGTCCTTACACCTGAAGTGAACCCGGAGCACGAGCGGCCTTCAATGATAGAGCTTACATCAGTGGTGAACCCTCAGTATCTGTCCAGCCTGGAACAGGTGTTGAGCGATCATATGTACCCTCACTGCCCCCGGCCCCCATCTGTCTACGTAGTGGAGCCTGTTTTGAAAAACCTGCGACCACCAACACAGAACTGCTTCTCCCTCGAGGAGGGTCAAAGCCCCACTGAGGATGAGGAACAGGACTCGCTGCTACCTTTGAGCCAACCCTCCGCTCATTCGGACCAGAGAAGCTCGGCCCTACACAACTCCATGGACTCAAAACCTCCAGAATCCTCATGCGCCATGCAAAATGGCCCCAAAATGGCCCCCTCACAGCCTGTGGAGATGGAGGAGGACGAGGTTCTGGAGCCCGGTGGAAAGGGCCCAAGCAGTGGCTCTGATCAGGGCTACATCTCCAAAATGTCCTCCCAGCATGAACTCCCTTTCAAAGAGGATCCGCTCGAGGCTCTGAGAAGACTGCAGGAAGAGCTGTTTCAGAACAATCTCGAATAATCTGAAATATGAGTCTCTCCCCCCCTCCCCACCCCCGAAATAAGTACTAAACGTGCACTGACGTGACTGCTGTGGGGTAACGATAAGCATCTGACTGTAGAGCCCCAAACACAGAGGTATTTCTGTGTAACGCTCATATGTTACATATCCAATGATTAAATTCAGTTTTATTTATAGTATCAAATCATAATGTGAAATAATCATGTTTGTTGATGATATTCTGAATATAATAACCAATTTGTTACTAATGTCGTTTGATCAAAACTCATGAAGACAAATCAACAGGACCATGCCGTCATAGAACAAAGAAGTGACAATGTACGTATGTGTAGAGTCAGTTTTTTCAGCTCAGTGAATTTATGGTGTTCAGCCAAAAAGGGTTTGGATTCATGTTGCACCTGGGTTTGAGATTTGGACCCGAAAGTGATTGACGTATTTTCAGAGAGGTGTTGTGCTTGGAGAAGAAATGGATGGAATCAGTTGCTCCAGCATCCATTGGAGGAACTGCAGTCAGGCTTGTGCTTCTGGCATTGGGCTCTTCACTCAGGCAACTAGGCCAAGCAGAACTGCTCAGGGGGCCTTTAGGCTCCAGGTCCACATTTTGGCAATAACTAAAACACATTCTGAAATGATAAGAGTTAAGTCTCTTATCAAGTTAGTAACTTTCCTAAAAACAACCTTTTGTCATATTTGCTCGAACTGACAGTGGTACAATTCTGTTTCTCTGCGTCATTCCAGTGCTCCTAATTGCATCAGGAAAACAACCAATCAGGGCCGAGGAGTCTTGGAGATGAGTTGGTCCGGCCGGTTGGCCGTCGGGTGCTGCTTGGTTTTGACTTGACTTGGTCGCAAACATTCTCATTTCACAGCTAAGCAAAACACTGAAATCTGTTCCTGAAAACGTGAGGAGAGAAATAGGTGATGCAGTACCAGAATCCTATTTGATCAGCGCTGCCTACTTTGGCAGTTTGACCGCAGCTCACGAGTAGTTACTGACATTGTGAGACAGAGTCCTCAACTCTGATTGGTTGTTCATCTTTCAACGCTTTGGAAGCTTCCAGATAATTTAGGAGCCCAAGAGGATCAGAGGAATCCGTCTCATGTCCTATTGTCAGGATGTATAAATGTCACCTACTGAATCCTGAGGCCCTTCTTGTAGAGGGGCCCTGATCAAATTTACCCAAGGTCTCGTTTAAAGGCTAAATTTCAGTTTATATTGTGCTTACATGCCAGTGTTTCCCCCCAGAAAGGTGTTTTAGCCCGGTGGCAAGTGTCCTGGCTAGGGCCAGTCCCAGACTGATTCATGTAGAGCCCAATAGTTTCTGTGACAACAGGATCATGGACAGAAACGCAAATTTGAGAATTTAAAACAGCTACGAGACAGATTCCACAGGGCCCCACATCAAGTCAGTCAAAAATGTCCATGTCTAAGTTTCCAACCGAGCCGCCCCACTCTAACTGCAGTTTAAAAACGTTGAAGAAACCCTGCTATCGTACACTTTTCTTTATCAAGTCAACTACTACTAACTAATACATGGGAGCAAATGGGGCCCGCTACTGGCTTCATTTGGCCCTGGGGGGTTGTTAGGAGCATGTGTGCAGAAATGAAGATAAGATGTATGATTGTTGAACATTGTTTTATGATATAAAAGCTAGAAAGAAGCCCTTACCAGGGTTCAACATTAAGGGAAAAACATTCTACTTGCCCAAAGTCAGTTTTAACTGGCCCCTATAAAACGTCAAAAGAAAAGTCAAATAAAAAAACTGTGTGCAAAAATATTAAAACGTGGCGTTTTACTTTCTTTCTTCCTGCAGTTAAACTGCATTAAAGTAAAATAGGTGGAGATGATGTGTGCGGTCTTCAACATCTGGCAAAAAACAGCCCCAGCAAACAGTAAAAGCCTTCCAGGGAATGAGGTTTATTACAAACAACCTTTGGATCACTGTGTGTTTGTGTGACGATACAAGTTCTTTGATAATTAAGGTCTTTTATAATAATATCTCTCGCAGCACTTCTATTTGTTTCAGGGCCAGTCATGGTCCTCTCTTATCGAGTAATCCATAACAAATATCAACAAATCACTTTAAACAGTACTTTTACTTCAGGTTCCAACCACATAATACTCTGTTTTACAGCTACAGTACATAGATAGGAATATAGCAGTACAGATATACAGCACACAACTTTACAGTACAGGTCGCGTCCTCTCGGTAAACAACAGCAATGTTCCTTCACTGTAAACACGTTAAAGAAAGCCCATATACAGAAACATAAGACAGGAGAGGGTTCAAATTGCACACGTTGTGGTTTTCATTGGACGTAGGCTAAAGAAGAAAGACTGGAGCATGTGTAGCATGATTGGCTGCTTGGAACATCCATTTCCATTAAAGCCTTTGGTAGTTTCAGTGTAGCTACGCTCTGTGCATTTCACGCAGGTTAACTTTGGTAAAACCTGGACCCTATTTTCCTGTGTTTTAATTTTTGTGTTTTGTCTAATAGGAACAATACTTTTCAAAATTGGTCCAGTATTAAGCACGACGGCTATAGTCGACAGCGGGGAAACAAGCTGTTCAGACAGATGTTCAGCATCACTTAGCGTCCACTAAAAGTTCTTTTTTCACTACTGTCAGACTATTCAGTCAGATTATTATTCTGCGTGTCTGACAACATTATGGAAAGGATCCCTACAGTTTTAGTTAGTTTAACATTAAACAACTCCAAAATCCCCATCACCACACCCACCAGACTCTATGTAAATAATCAGTAGTTTTATCATCACTAAACACTTTTCATTCAAAGTGGACAGAAACTAAATAAAACTCCCAAAAGCCGTCTTGGTTAATCTTTCCACTTAATAAAGTTAATAATCTGAGCCTGTCAGCGGCAACAAGAACTTTTAGTGGACGCTGACTGATGCTAAACATCTGTCCTGTAGGGTTACATTACAGCTTGTTTCTACCTGACGCTGAACATCTGTCCTGTAGGGTTACATTACAGCTTGTTTCCACCTGAAGCTGAACATCTGGCCTGTAGGGTTACATTACAGCTTGTTTCTACCTGAAGCTGAACATCTGTCCTGTAGGGTTACATTACAGCTTGTTTCCACCTGAAGCTGAACATCTGTCCTGTAGGGTTACATTACAGCTTGTTTCTACCTGAAGCTGAACATCTGTCCTGTAGGGTTACATTACTGCTTGTTTCCACCTGAAGCTGAACATCTGTCCTGTAGGGTTACATTACAGCTTGTTTCCACCTGAAGCTGAACATCTGTCCTGTAGGGTAACATTACTGCTTGTTTCTACCTGAAGCTGAACATCTGGCCTGTAGGGTTACATTACAGCTTGTTTCTACCTGACGCTGAACATCTGTCCTGTAGGGTTACATTACTGCTTGTTTCTACCTGAAGCTGAACATCTGGCCTGTAGGGTTACATTACAGCTTGTTTCTACCTGACGCTGAACATCTGTCCTGTAGGGTTACATTACTGCTTGTTTCTACCTGAAGCTGAACATCTGTCCTGTAGGGTTACATTACTGCTTGTTTCTACCTGAAGCTGAACATCGTGGCTGTAGGGTCACATTACAGTTGTTTGTACCTGACGTCGAACAACATCTGTCCTGTAGGGTTACATTACTGTTTGTTTCTACCTGAAGCTGAACATCTGTCCTGTAGGGTTACATTACTGCTTGTTTCTACCTGAAGCTGAACATCTGGCCTGTAGGGTAACATTACAGCTTGTTTCTACCTGACGCTGAACATCTGTCCTGTAGGGTTACATTACAGCTTGTTTCTACCTGACGCTGAACATCTGTCCTGTAGGGTTACATTACAGCTTGTTTCTACCTGAAGCTGAACATCTGTCCTGTAGGGATACATTACTGCTTGTTTCCACCTGAAGCTGAACATCTGGCCTGTAGGGTTACATTACTGCTTGTTTCTACCTGAAGCTGAACATCTGGCCTGTAGGGTAACATTACAGCTTGTTTCTACCTGACGCTGAACATCTGTCCTGTAGGGTTACATTACTGCTTGTTTCTACCTGAAGCTGAACATCTGTCCTGTAGGGTTACATTACAGCTTGCTGCTGGTTACATTGTTCACACTTAATACTGGACCAGTTTAAATTTTCTTTTAGTCAATTAGACACCATAACATGAGAAAATAGAGTCCAGGTTGAAAAATACCAAAATGGCCCTTTAAAGGCCAACTGTACTTGGGTTTAAAGTGAATGAATGGTCCTGTGTGGGATTAAACTGTGTGGTAAGCTTCATGTGCAAATCCAAATAAAGATGGTTAGAGAGCCTTTCCAACAGTGTAGGGTACATATGCAAAGGTTGGCACAAGGAAATAATACAAAATAGTATCAAATATAACATTTACAATACTTTGGCAATTTATGATGAGCAATAAACAAACAGAAGGTGTTCTCAGTGCAACATGAGAAACAAAGCTGAGAGAAGCAGTGATCAGTCCACGTGTCATACTGTGTGTGTGTGTGTGTGTGTGTATGACACGTGTCCATGGAGAGGTCAAAGGTCAGCTCCATAACAGAGCCTGTAGAACCATTGTTCTATATCTATGTGTGCAACGACAATCCACAAAACAAACGGCGTCCGTCTCAGAAAGGGGGGTAACTTAACCTCAGAGTCGGTTACTATGGTAACTCCAGCCCGTTTCAGAAAGAGACGTAACTTAAGACTGAGCCTGTGAACCTGACCTGGTCGGGAGCGGGTTTTCTTCTCTCAGTCTCCTCCCTCTGACTCAGCACTCTTTCATTTCCTCATTCCTTCATTCAGTCTGTATCATTTTAGACCAGTTTATCTTCATGAATAAAAAACAAACATGTTGGTTTATTAACTGTGTTAGACACGCTATAAAACACTTTGTCGACAATATGGTAAATGAACCAAGTCTAATGAGCTGTTCTGGAACCCAAAAACTTTTGAGTTTGGTAAACCTCCTTCCTCAAACGGATCCCAGGTGACTTTTTTTGGGGACAAAAATAATCTCTAGAGAAGCAGAACCTTCCTCACGTTCAGCCACATGTCATGGTTGGTGTGACATGAGGACGGAACGGTCTCATTCATGTGAAAACAACAACTGCTGTGTGTATGACATCATCATGACATCACATGTCCCAGCTGTGGGGACCCTGGACGAGACAGTGAATGACCCCCCCACCCCCTGCATACCAGTGAAACCACCTGCTATAATGTGAACAGAGTTCTTGAGGAAAAGCTTGGTTGAAAGCTCTGGAGAAAGCCAAGTTGACATTGCAATCCAGAGTCTATTAACTATTTCATTGTTCTTAATAATGATGATCTTTCCTATCAATTATTAAGGATAAACATCCATTGCACTGCCCACAGCCGAATTGACTGATTTAGGATTGTTTCTTAGCAATTTGTTGTGTCAGGACCCTTAAAGGATGCTAGCAAAATCTACAATAATGGACCCATGTTTCTCTAATGGGAGGTGTTAACCGGACAATAGATCCAGGACATTTTAAACTGAGCTATTGATCCTTAAAAATGCCCTGCCACATAAAACCGTCTCTACGTGCATTTTTTAAAAATATGCTAGGTCCATATGTGTGTGTGCGTGTGTGTTATGTGGTAAATGTGAAGAGGAACTGCTACCTCCTCTGTCAGCTCTAGACACTGAGAAGAAACAAGAGGAGAAATGAGACCAATCACAACAGCTGGCCAGTCTGACGTCATGTTGCCTGAGCTCATTACTATTTATGAGCTGAGTAAAGGATGCCTAGGCTCTCATTGGCTAGCTGTTAGCCAATCAGAGTCAAGCAGCTCAGCTGGTTGAATATGAATGAGAACTGGGCCAAATGGAGCTGTCTTCCTGCAGCTTCTATACCACACTAGAATGGCTTGAACCAAGGTAACCAAGTTACAAAGTCCATGGTAGAAGTTCAGACATTACCACAAAGTCGTGAGATACAGGAGGCAGGGCACCTTTAATCTTAACTCTGGGACGGTCCTTTATGCTCCTCGTCAGTCCTCCTCCACTGCTCATAAAGGCACAACCTGTGACCTGCATGCCCTGATACACAGATCCACCCCAATGCACCGAGTTGATTCAGCTCTAAAATAATAGGCACTAAATTAAGTTCAGACCCCATCTGACCCATATTGCACAATTTCTTCACTATACATCTTCATATACTTATCTTATATACTTTGACCAGCCATGTTTACTAGACACAACGTTACTAAAAAAGCTTATGGAGGACAGTGGCCACTGAGTCTGGAATCCCCTGTGTGGTTCCCAGCAGCACCTGGATGCACATTTCAACTCATCACTATGTAAACCACACACATTCTGAAAAAGGAGTACAGTATTTGAAACGCAACCTGTTGGATTCAGCATGTGTGGCGCTTTCATTTTTCTTTTTCTTTTTAATCCAATGCTTACTTGTAATAGCACAGTCCAACTTTTTGAGTCTGATTATTTGTCAAAGTCAGAGGAATGTGTTGGTGTGGTGTGGTGTCATCTCTGTTCAGCCTAGCTTAGCAGAAAGACTGGAGTTCCAACAGAGCTCTGTCTTGAGGACAGAAAATTTGAGCTGTGTGCACCAAACACTCAACACGTCCTCCAACTCATTGTCTTCCAATAAGACCCAAACGGCGTTTGACGATCCGTTTGTCAGTGGCTTCAACAACGCACAAGACTAGCAGAAAAATCGGAAGAAATGACATTTTCTCTGACCTGCCACTTAACGATTTGAATTAAAGCAACACTAGGGAACTTTTTCAGCTTTGGTCCCCTTACAGGTTGGAAGCAGAACTGTCCCATGATGTCTCATTGGAACTACAGATCCAATTGGCAAACTGGCAAACTTGCATAGTGCTGTTATAGTCGGCAGAGAATGGAGAAGTGCTGGTCACCCTGTTACCACTGAAATAATTTTGGAAACATTACTTTAAGGTTCAAAAAGTCTTCTAGTGTTGCTTTAAGTACAAGCATCGACTGTTGGCAATCTCCAGAATCAAAGTCCCACACTTCGGACACCCAAAACAGCCATAGCCTGCAGCCTCCACTTCTGCCTCTCCTTCCTGAAGAGGACAATGAAGAAGTGGCATGTCAGAGACACAAACGTTGGACTACCAACCAAAAATATCTCAGTCACAGTTTCCAAATACAAACAAGACACAACATGTAAATGATAAAGTATTTGATTTGATGGGCCAGCTGTTTCTCAAAGTGTGACTATGACTACATTAAACTGTCAAGACCACTGATGGCTGTGTGCCATTGGTTCAGATTTGGAAGGATCTCAAAACAGGAAGAGAGTGAAGGTGTGTGCATGTATGTATATGTATATATACATATAGCTCTGATTTTGGTCTCCACCAGCTCCTGAGGGAAATCTCTGTCTCTGAGTTCCCCAGCTAGTCTCTTACTGTGTCTGCCTGTTGTTGCTGTTGGGCAGGTAGAGCACAGTGGGTTCACAAGACCTGCCAAGCTTATAAACCACTTGTCGCTTGTCTCTGCGGACACGTCCATGCACCAAAGCTAGCATGTAGCCGGCTCACTGGCAAACGCTGTGTTAAGATCAACCTTCTCTACCAGTGCATGTGACGTAAGTGACAATGGAGCACTATGTTCCTCTTTCTGTAATCTGTGATCTTGGAGGTATAGGACATATAACAGACAGTGATGATCGTCCCTACAGACTAGTTGCTTTCACCTTTTTACGGATTTTTCTTAAAGAAAAATGGGTTCCATATGTTATGAAGTCCTAGGACTGTATGTTTTTAGTCCCTGACTTAAGTCACATGTGAGGTGAAACAGGAGAGAGAAGAAATGGATGTTTCTTTGAGAAATTGAGAGCTGTCAGCAGCCAGTGATCTTTTCGGACTCATGGTCCCAGAAGTGAGGAGAAGTAGTGGTCCCAACAGGAAGTCCATTTGAAAAGAGCTGTAGAAAACCTGTCTGTCATGGCACTGCTGGATCTTCACACACGAGTCTGCTCTGCTCTCAGACACTGGGGGACTCAAACCAGAGGATTCTTCTAATTGCACTTTACGTCCCAACACGACACAAAGTCCCCGCTGCTGTCTCTCTGTGCTGCATTCAAATACAGCGGTGAAACTCACAGACTGAAAACATACGACTAAACAAGGTCCAATGCGCTACAGCGTGTTCTCCGTTTGTTGAAGGCTATTGCAGGTGTTGGGTTGACTGTAGCACCTGAAGACTGGTCAGAAAAGGGAGCTCTGTAACGCTGGTACATATTGATGCTTTCCAGACATTGTCCGGAAATTGGAAAATCCATTTTCATGTTATATAAAATGTCATCAGCGCAAAAAAAATACCTCAGAAAGATTACTCAGCTCCAAGGTTTTAGACATGCAGTTATCATTCAACGCAGAAATATACCCTGTTAACAAAAGCTTATTAGCCTTTGATATTATTAGATAATATCTATAGAATCTTTTTTTTGTTTGCATCACATGATATCCATCATAACCTCAATGTGGTTTTTGGTTAAACATGGCTGGTCATGGCTGGATTATTGCAGTAGTTTGGATATATGTACCATTAAATGGCCAAGGCCCTTAGGCAGCTCCTGTATTCATATCCAGTTATGGGGCCCTTATTTATAGATACATCAAAATGTAGTATAGCTGCAAATACGTGCTCATTATATTCCCACAGCTCATTGTTAGCACGTGGCGCCGTGGCAGATGATCTGTGTCCAGATGCATACAGCTGATATTTGCGTTGTACAAATACATATATACGTACAAATGCAGATTTCCAAAGAATTTCTGCACACGGACGTTCAGATAACGGTGTTATTTACTACCAGACTAAAAATAAACTAAAAGAGCTGTGGTGGGGCCCTCTTTACAACTTAACAGCAAATGTAAAATTTAAAAAAGTACACTTGCATAACCGGCTGTTAATCGGTGAATGAGTTGGCACTGGTGATGAATCCCAGGCAGCCCTTCATATAACCAAAGTACTAAGTAGCTGCCCTGGGGCCCCCAGACACCAAAGGGCCCCCAGTTAGGAAATAAGAACAGCTTTGTAACCGTCTTTGGGCTCCTCTCTTTAGCCCATTCAATCATGTGGTTCAGATGTATGCTTTTATATTTAGCACATGATATAAAGACACATGTATAAAGGGTCGGATCATCAAAATTAAAATCTCACTTACTTCTAGTGAAATATAACGCTACAGATATTTTTGTTGGGGGGAAAATTGTTTCTTTTTGGATAAAATATATATATATATATATATATATATATATATATGTGTATCTTATATGTTGTAAAGCAACATCTCTTTAAGCATCCAGTGTGTTCTGACAGTAACCATGGTAACAAGGACACTGTGAGAAGACAAATGTCATTTTCCAGTGCTGTGGGTATCCAAACTTTTTACTCACCACCACAATTGTGCAAGGTATCTATCTATCTCTCACCACTAGAAGTAACTGAGAAATGTGTATTTTTGCAATTTGGGTTAAGAAACCCTTTAAGTTTTGCCTATCTTGAGAATTGGTTTCTACCTAGTAGGCTAATATAACTGAACAGAGTAAATGATGCATGGTGATACACTGTTGCCTAAATATCTTCCATGTAGGTTTGTTGTGATGGACTTTTATTTTCCCTAAGTCATCATGTATCCAGAGCCGCTGCATGGCTTTGTAATTTGGACCAAATATGAATTTTACTATTCCCAGCTGTGTCTGGAACGCAACACGATTTCCCCACTTTCCCGCCACCACACAGGCAGCGGCTCCCGGTCCCCAGCCCGGGACCGGGCTCTATGACTGGGTCACGGCCAGGGTGTTGACGTACCCGTGCGGACACATGTCGTTCTCGGACACGCAGTGGGAGAACTGGGCCGGGTTGCTGCCGCCGGCCAGCCTCCGGACCCCCCGCACCGCCACACACTGCTCCACCAGCTCCAGCAACTTACATGCCAAGAAGAAGATGTTTTTGAGCATGAACACTGACACCGGCATCCTGTAGACATAGACCTGGAAACAGCGCACCACCAGCAGGGGAGCATTGACCAGCAGGCCCGTGGAGAAGCGGGCCCACAGCCAGCGGCAGCGCAGCTCCGCCGCCGTCAGCTCGTAGAGCCAGACCACCGGCACGGCCAGCGCCACGAAGTACACCGAGATTACGGTGTACTTGAGGTACACGGCGGGGATCTCGTTCCGCAGCAGCATCTCCACCAGCGTGAAGCTGTCCAGCAGGTCCAGGCAGGTGCTCATGAAGCAACCGTGGGAGCGGTGCCGCGTCGCCCCGTTCAGGTCCTCGGTGATGGAGTTGATGAGGCAGAAGAGCAACGGCGCGGACAGCAGCATGACGATCTTGAAGCCGGTCATTCCGCACGGAACCTTGAGCTCGATCAGGTCCAGGATGGACGTCTCCAGGATGAGCACCACCTTCGGAGTGCAGGCGATGACGTATATGAGCCAGGCCAGGTAGGCGTAGGTGAACTCCCCGAGGTTGCAGCCGAACATGGAGCTCTTCTGGTGGAAGCCGCAGGCCCGCTCCCGCTTGCTCCGCGCGTTCTTCATGAAGAAGATCCCCCAGCCCGAGATCACCACCAGGTCCGTGGCGATCCATGAACACCAGTACAGGTCGGTGAAGATGATGAGGTAGAAGTCCAGAACGCCGCCCTGGAAGACGAGCAGAAGGAAGCAGAGCGCCTTGTACAACAGACTCCTCTTGGATCGGTGCGCCAGCAGCGGAGCGCTCTGCATCAGCTCCCCCGATGTCATGATGCAGGCGGCGGCCGCGGCTGCGGAGACCAGGGGCTGGATGCTGCCGCTCTCCTCCGGGAGGATGCTGCCGCTGGTAGTCTGGGTGTCCCGCCTCCTGCTTAGCTGCCCGGCTTCCGGAGAAGAGGAGACGGGGGAGTTTGGGCAATAGCTCGCGTAGGATCGGAGATAATCTGCCTTCGGATTGTTTTTCCCAGTTTCTGAGAGCATTGTATTTGTCCGGTCGCCTCCCTATCTCCCTACTTCCTGATGATTTTAAAGGTGGAGAAAAAGAGACATGCGCAAAGAAGGCAAAGGCTGATAGAACGGACTACAGCTGATTTCATCCATCTGATTCAGTTCATTTGTCATGTAATTATTAAATCTCGATAGCACATTTAGTCTTTCAAATAATAATAAAAGCTATTAAATTTATAACAAAACATGATCAAAGGATTTGTATTCACTTGTCAAATTGTAGCCTACATGATTGAACTCTTAGCTAGCGTCTAGAGAATATACAGAATGTGTATTAACCCTCCCCCATTTTCAAGGTGTCTAGATCAGAAATTTGTCTTTCAACCAAATTTCCTAAAATAAACATGGATGGTTCAATTCAATTCAATTGTATAGCTTATTTCTGCTTCTTAAACTTAAAAAAAAAAAAAAAAAATCACAAATGCAAATTATTTTTTATAGAAAATGTGCTAACATTTCTTTAGCCAGGAAGACAACACAAGGGTTATTATCTACTAATGTTGCTTATCAGGGGCCACCAGACCCGCTTAGGGGCCTTGGGACATACATGAATTCCTACCCGTGTGTACAGTTAGTGTATGCTAGAGTTCTAACTGCTAGTCGTGTGTAATCTGATTGGTTAAGGAATACGCAACGTTTAAGCACAAAGTGAGATACCCATAGTCTCAATAGTAGAGAGGACTCTTCAAAATCAGGCAGACCCATATTATGTCACCTGAAATACATTATCGATTCCATTAGCTCAAACCAGTTTACTGTGACACAGCAGAAAAAAGCAACGTTGACATGGACTCTTCATATAGCTGCCACAGGAAACAGCCTGGCAAACAGTGACAGTACCATTTATTCAAAGTAGGGTTTGTGTCCACCTGATGAATGCAAGTCCAATATTGGCTCTGTTTTGGTCTCCACCACCTCCTGAGGGAACTCTCTTGTCTCCTCTGCTGCTAAATGCTGCTCTGAGCAGATGACAGTGGAGTTGTACTGTTGGAATTCAAAGAGACACGACAACACAAAGATTTAGACTCCACACAGTACAGAGGTTGATAATAAACTTTTAATTTCAAGTTAAGATGGATGGCTGTGGAACATAGAAAACACACATTTCAGTATAAACATATGCATTCCAACGGAGTTTAACAGGTTGTCTCTGGCGGCAAAGCATTACTCAGGGAAGCCAACGAGAGAGAGAGGTGAACCTACACTTCACACTGGATCGGAGTCCCTTTCAAGCCTGTCTCAGCGTCATGATTTTCTGCACTGCAAGTCTGCTGAGGAGTTCTAGGGGTGACTCTATAGCATGGTTCTGAGGTACCACAGGTGTTCCTGAATGCTGAGATCCAGGATGGGGGGGGGGGGGGGGGGAGTGTTTAAATAAAGTTCTTTATTGAGTCTGACTAACTGACATAGCATTCATACGGATATATGGAGCCAATTGGACCACATGTAGTTCTATCACAGAAAAGCAAAAGTATCTAGAAAACCTGACGTAACATTTCATATTAATTGCACAATAAATCCATTCTTCATTTAAAGGCAGAACGTTTCCCAGACTACTTTAATAGGCGATAGGTGTCTCTGTTTGTGAGAGACAGGGAGGAGGGGGGTCACTCAGGATGTTTTCCCCTAGCTCTGATCCCAGACCTGTCATACGTGTAAGGCCAATAACATGTGTTACTGAAGACTGCGGTGTGCTGCGTGCTGCCACTGGTGGCTGGAAGATGTGGAAAGGGGAGTACCATTGTGTTCAGTAGTATAGCTGTAATACGGCTGCCAGCCACCCGTGATAGCACTGAGCAGCACTCTCTGGGATCAAATCAGTATGGCTGATCATTTTCAGTTCAAACCCTATTGTTATAGATCGGCCTTTGTAAACCTATTTTATTTTATTTTTTTAATGTATTGCGGAACAAGTTGTATGAGCTGCTCGGTCACTGAAATGACTGAGTTACGATGATGGCTGTTGAGGATCAGGGCTAGTGGTCTTCCTGCTGTAAAAATCAGCCACAAACCTTTCATTGTTTGGGCTTTGATCAGTCTGAGTCCCATAATGATCTGAATGCTTCATCAAAGACCTGTTTCAGTCCTGGAAAAAAGTGGCCACAGTGAATACTTTTCAGTACAATGTGAAAATGATTATGGTAAATGTATTTAAAGATCAGCACAATATATTGGCTATCAGCAGCTTTAATAAAGAAAAAAAAAACGAAGTAAAATCTTACAACATGCCCATCACGATTACAGTAAATGGTGCGGAGTAAGTTTGAGTGCATCCTCAGAGTCTCAGAAGTACGTATTAACACCTGGGTGGACGATAAACAAGTCAAACCCACACCCACAAATAAACCTGACAATGTTTATTAGCATTATTTGAAGAAAGTTATAATTTTGTAGTTAAATCTTATATTGAGTTCTTTTTGTCATTTTACTGTTTTTCCATTTTAACATGAACCGCACAAGAAAGACCCACAAGGATAGAAGTCTAGAAAATGTTTAGCACGAGCGCACTGACTTGTACTAGAATTTTTTTTGTCTTTTTTTTCCTTTTATAAGTTCATTTATTAATGGCCTGCTTAAAGGCACTGCCACAATACAAGGGGAGTGCGGGTGGGGGGGGCAGGGGGAGCTACTGTCCATCACTCGCACAAGACAGTCCATTCTAGTGTGTAGTATACACGGGAGAGGGGGAAAAGGGTGGGGAAGGGGGCTGCTATAGGTAAATCTCATAGAAATCGTCCATCTCCTCGTGAAACAAGTCCCACTCGTCCTCTGAGTCTGTCACCTCGTCGTCGGTTCCTGCGGCCAGCAGCATCAGGAGCATCTCGCTCAGCTCAAACGTCACCATCTCCTCGTCCTCGTTGTCAAACGAGTCGCTGCTTTCCCTCTCGTCGAAGATGTCCCACAGCTGTGTTCGCCTGGAGCTCTGGGGGGAGAAGAGGACCAGGCTTAGAATAGAACAGACAGAATATACTTTATTGTCCCCGACGGGGAAGTGTGTCTCGGGCATAGTGCAACAATCTGTTACTTCACAACACAAACATGTCACAGAGAAACCAGTCTGAAATCACATGGAGTCTACATAAAAAACAGAGAGAAGGTCAACGAAGCATCTTGGGACATAAAAGGAACGACACAATAGGACTGTGGAGACAACACGACATCTTAAACAATGACTAAACATTAAACTGCTAATTGTAAAAAGTGCTGGTGGATTTATTGCACTTTGCTCTGTTGTACTACTATAGGAGTTCAGCAAGTTGATAGACGTAATGTAACGAAGTACAAATACTTTGTTACTGTACCTAAGTAGAATTTTCACATGTACTCTCTTCATGTACTCTTCCTTGTTATTTATATAACTTTTTCCTTTTACTCCACTACATTTCCACTTAGCATCTTGGTTACTACCTCGCGGAGTTAGCAAGGTACTGTTAGCCATAAAACAAGTTGTCCGCTGGCTGGCTGGCTACAGAGAATGAGCTGAACAGCGGACTGGCTCTAACGGGCTGTAGCGCTCTCTGCTGGATGTGGAGAAGAGAAAGTGTGATAACAAGCTTACGGACCGGACATATCCTGCAACACATCATGCCTGGCTTCAACGGTTTTGTGTGGAGAACGTAGTGTTGACTCAGTCATGGGAATTCCTTGATAAGATGCAATCCATCCAGTTCAAAAATCACAACAACACAAACAATACACACCTGTGCGAAATGTAATGAGAAACGGGGACTGGGCTGCGTCAGGCCACTCCCCTCCGGCGAGCTGCAACATTCTTTTTGACCCCGCTGACCAGTGTTATCGCCCTGACAACTAACAACCATCACCATTTTGTTTTGTAATGATCAAATGACCACAGTCTTTCTATCCACACTGTGGATGGGAAATTTGTCAAAACATCAACACTTTGCTTTCAGATAGAAATTATACAACAAAGTTCAGGTTGTCCCTCAGTGTAAGCCACTGGGAATCATTGATGTATTTTTAAGACATTTTTTTAACCGATTTTGAACTGGATGGATTGCATCTTATCAGGGTGTTCCCAACTGAGTCAACACTGTATGTATTGCAGGATGTATTGCAGGATGTGTCCGGTCCCTCTGCCTGTTTTCACACTTTCTCCTCTCCACGTCCAGCAGAGGGCGCTACAGGTGATGAACTGCAGTTACTGGTGTTATTAGCTGTGTAAAAGCAGAGCAGGGGGAGCTTTTCACAGTGTTTCCCTTTTCTCAGAAAAGTATTCAAATTCCCAATATGTACTGGTAAAGAAAACGTTGACTATCATACAGTGGTGACAATCTTGGTAGCACTAGTGGATTTTAAATGACAGGATCATAGGAGAGAGTATGAAAGGTTACCCACATCACAGAGTACGGTCTAGAACCTGCACTTTTATGAAAAGCGCTGAGAGATAACAGTTGTTGTGATTTGGCGCTATGTAAATAAAATTGAATTGAATTACCCGATTCCTGCTGTTGGATCCGGTCTGTCTTCGCTGAGGCTGAGCTTCCTCCAGCCGACCATCAGGAAAGGCGTGCTTGTAGAAGCAATTTGAGCCAAAAGGACACGTTCCACGACCCTGGTCAAAGTATCGACACGGTTTTGTCCTGGAGAAGATGAGAAGGGAACCAGAGAACAACAAGAGCCAGTTAGAACACCGGCCACACTGAGCGATGACGAGTTGATGATAAGGATGAGTTCTTGTTGGAGCTTTCAAAATTATCACCACATTTTGTGTTTCTGACTTGGAGTCTGCACCGGATCGCCTGCCCACTCCCCACCATTACCACCAGCTCCTGTGATGATCACATCCACCCACAACAGCTATCTATTCACAGTCTGTGTGCTCCATCCTGCAGAGAAACTAACAGGTTTTAATAGCTGATACTTCACTTTATGAAGCCAGCTTTAAGAGACCAAATTTAAAATGAGCCGGACTGAACAGATGCTTCATTAACTGCCTTGAAAAAAGGTCCCGCAGTACATAAAACAAATAAGATTTGAGAGCGCAGTGACAGTGTTTAGGTGTGTGTAGAGAGTGGTCCCACAGCATAGGAAATGATGTGTGTACCCCATGCCATCCTTGTATTTCTGGATGAGTTTCTGCTTGTCCTCTTTATCCTCCACCCAGTACTCGCTTGGGATGACAAAGTTGGATGTGATTCGACACTCTGGACAAGACCTGCGAAGATAAAAAGAAAACAGTGATGGGAAGAGCATTGTAGATGGCTAAAAGGTCAGTTGTGTGTGAAGTATTTCACTTGTCTTCATTTGAAACCAGAGCAGACAAACACACGCTTTGTGTAACTAAGTTAATCTCTTTGATTTTCTGCACTTTAGGCAATTGGCAAATGGCTTTATTATAAGGAATGAAATATAAAAGAATTCAAAAGTCCTTAATGGTTTTCATTATACCGCCTGTCCATTGGATCTTCATCAAGGTTACTGACAGAAGATTAATCAACAATTCACAGCTGATCCAAGACTGTGTAATGATTCTCAGTTGCATGGACTTCCGTCTGTAAAGACGCTGTAAATTAAATACCTGTTGCTTTTTATTTGTCACATTAGAGTCCGACCGATAACGGATTTTTAAGGCTGATAGAAATATTTGTTTTTTAAAAGATCCGATATCTCACACACACACACACACACACACACACACACACACACCCCACACCACACACACACACACACACACACACACACACCCACACCCCACACACACACACACACACACACACACACACACACACACACACACACACACACACCACACACCACACACACACACACACACACACACACACACACACACACACACACACACACACACACCACACACACACACACACACACACACACACACACACACAACCACACACACCAAACTTAAGATATATAACTTAAGTCCTTTGAACAAAAACACTAACAAGCAGAGGATTCTACTGCTTTGTGGTTTGAACCCTAAAAAATAACTAATCAGAGTGTTGCCAACAGGGACGTTGTGGAGCGTCCTCTCGTGGACAAAATATGCAACACCAACGCTCATAAGATGGTTGCCCGTCCGTTTCATTTCATTTTTTAATGTACATTTATCAGAATCATTTATTTGTCAGTTTGAATGATTTGTTTTAAAATTATTTTTAAGCGGCCATTACAAACGACGATACCAAATGCCAAATATCGGCCCGCCGATATTGGTTGGGCTCTATGTCACATGATTAATAAACATTTAACAATGTCCTGAGAAAATCTACCAGAGAAGCACAATGAGATAACTGTTGTGATTTAGCGCTTTATAAATTAAATTTAATAGAAAAGATACCGATTTAAACTCTTTTCCCATTTAGCCTTAGAGTGATGGAAACTACAGTGACTTCTGAAACTCTTCTTTGCCACGTGCAAGTGACTCACTTGATGATTTTGCTCTCAAACTGCTTGGCACTCCTCCACTTGCGGATGCACTTTAGACAGTAGCAGTGGCAGCAGTTGGAGAGGATGCCAAAACGGCGCTCGCTTGGATTGGCTTTCTCAAACACCACCTCCATACACACACCACACATCATGTCTTTGCTGCGTTGGATGGCAAATGAAATCTCCATGTCTTTCTCATGGGCCTCGATGCATGCCTAGGAGAGGGAACAGTTAACACAACACACCACAACCATTTCACCAGGGTCCCACTCAACTGTGGGCCTTAGGCTGCATTTACATTGCTACGTTGTTTTTTTAGCTTTTGTTTCGTTTCCCCCCTTCTCAATCACCTTGCTCTGGCATTTCCCCCTGCTCTGGCGTTTCTCCCCCCTTCACATTTCCCCTGCTCTGGCGTTTCCCCCTCTCATTCCCACTGCTCTGGCGTTTCCCCCTCTCATTCCCACTGCTCTGGCATTTTTCCTTCTCATTAGTTTCAGTTTTAATATTAGTACTAACCTGGAGAAAGTTGTCAGAAAGGGCAGTGAGTAAACGCGTCCTAATTTATCAGATGAAATGTGCTTTATTAGCCCGAGCAGCACCCATACCCACCAACTTGTCCCTAGCCATTTACCAGCTAATTACCCCCCATAGTGACACAAGAGATGGATTACACTGGAAGAGAGGTGCATTTTTCTGCACTGATCTCATATGCTGGATTGACGGTAATTCATCATAGCCAAGGAGAACTTTAGTCCCTGTACTCTCCTTTAGTGCTGCATATGTGAGTCAGGCTTTCCCCCAGAAAAGTTGTTTAGCCCGGTGTCAAGTGTCTTTTGCACTTGTGCCCGGCAGGGGCTGGTCACAGACTGATGGCAGCATTAATGTAGAGCTCAATAGTTTCAGTGATACCAAAAATGGACGGAATAGTAACTAAATTTTGCATCTACTGGTAAAAAAATTATTACATTTTTAATAATCATTTAAATTCACCCCTTTTTGATGAACTGCTCCAAATAGAGGCAGCTTAAAACATGGCAACTGTATTGTCAATTTAGGCAACCAAAAGCTGAAGCTGTTAGCGTTAAGCCTTGACTACGCCTAGGTAAGTTTAAGAACGGTCTTAACCTGGCTTGCAATACAGTGGGGGAAACCCTGTGAGTTAAAGGGTGCACGTGCAAGTGACTTGGCAAAACACACACTCAACTCCACCTTCTATTCCTCCATTTGTCATAAACTAGAGTAACAGCTACTCATTTTTAGCCATTTTTAACTGTCGCTTTCACTTGTAAAATGGCAAACTATATTTTAAACAGTGACAGTATACCAGCTTTTACCAATTTGCTTTCTTATCCACCACTTATAATCCCAGAGTAACGGCGAGGGAGAGTGAATGTTGAGCCCAGCATGATTAATGTTTCTGTAAGCGTTACCTTGGTGTGCTCCGAGCGCTGGGCGTTGTCAGTGGGGTGGAGCACCTGAAGACCGCACATGTCACACACGTCGCCGTGGAGATAGGCACAGTTGATTCCATAGCGGCACTCTCCAACAGCTGCGTATGGACAGAGCTGCTTCCTCAACTCTTTGTTGTCCTGCGATGCCTCGCTGTCAAACTCCTCAATGAGAGGGACGGAGGTCTCCCCCTTCACTGGCTCAGCTGGTCATAGAAGGATTTGTACAATTATTTTGTGCCACTTTAAAGAGAAAACAAAAACTCTTCATGCTTACGAATCTCTTCTCTTGCAAATAAGGAGAATCTGATCTGAGGCCTCAGAATGCAACCTAACCAAGCTTTAAACTTGAAAATGTAACAAAGTCAGAATTTGAGTTGCTCTGCATTTTCAGACCAGACATTTTCAGTCCGCAGTGGAAGCATCATTATTGTCATTCACACATGTTCAAGGGACTGGTACAAACCAAACAAAAGCAAGAGTAGGAACATAAAAACTACTTTTACAGTAGCACTGGTCCAGTTCTTTGGCCTACAACAGAGTTTGAATGAAAGTGTTCACACAAGCCTAAATGAACCCAGCCAAATGGACAAATGCACCAAAGGCTGTTTGCTGCACCAAAAGAGTGCCCTAACCCCAAAAGGGAAAACTGTCTCAGTATTACAATGCTTCATTCTTTTTTATACTATTATATATGAATTACCCAAAAAATCCAGAATAGGATAATGAAATAAGGAGTAGTAATCCCAATCACTCATTTATGAGACGGAGCGCTTTTTATTGTGTGTGTGTGTGTGTGGTGTGTGGTGTGTGTGTGTGTGTGGTGTGTGTGTGTGTGTGTGTGGTGTTGTGTGTGTGTGTGTGTGTGTGTGTGTGTTGGTGTGTTAGGGCTGCACGATTATGGGCCAAAATGATATCGCGATTATTTTTATCAAATTTGATCGCGATTATTCTCACGATATTTGTTGATTTTAACCAAACAATTTTATTGTCACATAGGCTATTTATAACTGGAGAGGGAGTGTGATGGACGCTACTCACAGAGAGACGGCTGACTCATTATGAACGGGTCCAGCACGGTTCGACGGCGGATACACACGTTCATGTGTATTAAACGTCTGTATCTTCACTGCGCTGCATTTTTTATAACTATGATATTCTGGCCATGGGTCACATCTCTGGTCCTGGTCCAGGCTTCGGTCCATCAGCTCCGTCTCCCACGCTGTTACTCTACCACTGAAGTTAGCTGCATTCAGTAACTTCTTCTGTGTTCTTCGCCGTAGCGGCCGCGATAACAGTTACCCGCGGAAACACTGGTACAAATACAGTTTGCCCCCTCATACTTAACAATATACAGCTGTGTTAATGAAAAATTAAAACTGTAGACATACATCATAAGTGTTGGACCGGCGGCCGCTGTGTGGCGGAGCCCGGAGAGTAAGAGGAGAGAGAGTAGGACGAGAGAGCGTAGAAAGATCCAACACAGGCACGGCTTTACAGACGAAATGGGTCATGTAACGCAAATTAAACCGTATCCATATAAACAGCATTGCAGCGGATGCGAGGACATTAGCACCGGTGCGTCCTAGAAGAGCTAACAGACGCTACTAGCTAACAGCTAACAGACGTACTACACCGCCGACTATCACTGGTCACTGCTGTTGTCTGAAAAACAACAAATGGGACAAAGTGTTGCGTTTACTGGTAAACTGGTAAAACCCTTTAGACTGACGTTTTACAAACTGCTATCTGTTGAGTTTTCCTCACGCTACTCTGTCCTCTGTGACTGTCTACATCTAGAAACTTAGCTGCACGGGTGCAGTGAACTACTGTGACTGGCTCATGAGCAGACGGCTTTATGAAGCGGAGATTGGCTTTGCAAAAAACCCGGAGCGTTCTATGAATGACGCTTTATAAAAAATAATCGCTCGATCACGCAAATTTGATCGTGGGAAGTCCAAATCGTGATTGCGATTAAAATTCGATTAATTGTGCAGCCCTAGTGTGTGTGTAAGGGCGGGAGTGTGCATGTGTAGGTATTGGTGTGGCGCTGTCCTGGGTGCTGAAATCATCATACTATAGCCAGACAGGGGAAAACATGTCACAGCCTGCCTGGCTTGATCCTGGCACCTGGCCTGAGGAATCATCTAACATTACACGACCCAAACTGAAAGTTCGACCCTTAATGGAAAAAAAAAATCCTTTTTAAATTCTATGTTCTGTCCTCTATTGTTCCATTACTTTTCCTGATATTTTAGGTTTTAGGCGTAGTATCTTTTCAGCGTCAGTTACGAGACATTTAGCCAGGGTACATATCAAAGTCATAAGTTTGGTATTGTGGCAACACTAGTACCCCTGAATTCAAATGTATTAATGCTTGCCAGGTACCAATGGGACAACATCATATGTGACATTATGAAATACAGTCCAGTGATAAAGGTTTATAAAAGTGTGAACTTGCGCGAGTAGGTTTCATCTTGATGTAACCAATGCTGGTGACTCACCCCGTCCACAGTACGGCTGTCCCGGAACAAACTCCGCAGCGTTGACCCAATCTTGTGCCCCTGAACCAGGTGTTGGCCCACTGGGTTCTGGGTCTGACGAGGCGGCCAGCAAGACAGAGGGCAGCGGCAGCGTCTGAGGGGGTGGCAGCTCCTCGTTCTTTGCCGGTTTACAGTGTTCAAACCTGAGGAGGACCGGGATTCTTACAGTTCAATAGATCTGCTGTCCTACAGCACTAATGCAGAACGCTTGGAGAAAAGCAACCCCACGCCACGCTGCCGTGGCCAGTCACGTGACGGAGATCAGACTAGTCAGAGTGGTTTGAGGCGGTGTGAGAGTCCCTTACAGAAAACAGTAACATCACTGCCCACATATCAATGCCACAAGAAAACATCCAACACAAGCACTGAACTGCCCGGGAGTTTGGGGAACAGCTGACAGCTGGTGGTTATTTTTCCAATTTTATTATTGGATTTTTTTCCCCCGAGTGTTCCTTTCTAGAACTGGTCGACAAAGTATGTCTAATAATAGTAAATCTTTTTTATTACAATTATTTGTTAAAGCAAGCAGACTTCTAAATACCTTTCCATTTTCATGCAAAAACCACATAGAAAAATGTTTTTATTTTCATTCCAGGAGAAAGACTTACTTACTATATGCCTTCTGCTAGATTTTGCACCCAACAGGCTTAAACAGGGCAAGTTTTAAATATGTTTCTAGCCTATAAACATGCTCAAAATGTCATTACCAGTGACTACCCATGTGCAGCTATTCCTTCCAAGTGAACACAGTGAATTTGACTGCAGTGTTTGTGACAGAAATGCATAAAAGGTTGTTAATCGAGTAGTGTGGACTTCACCAGAAAACAGGAAATAAACATGGATTAACATGGTATGGATTAACAACTTTTATGCCTTTCTGTCACATCTACTGCAGTCTGCAGAATGCATTGATTCTTTCTGAGTGAACACAGTGAATCCGACTGCTGTAAATGTGACAGAAATGCATGAAAGTTGTGCTAATTCAGCTGTGTTTAGTTCCTGTGTTGATCCCAGTTAGAGAGCTTAGGGACCATCTACAAACTACAACGCAAAAGAGATAAAACTAAAATATGTAGGCTATCTATGTAATGATTAAATAAGGTAGTGTCTCCAAACTTACCTCAATTATAACTTGTCTCCTGAGAGTTGTACTACAGCACTTACTTTTCAAATATGCTTATTTTTGAAAATATGTTTGTATCTCTTTTCTGAGTTGTAGTTTGTTGACGGTCTCGAATATCAACACAGGAACTAAACAGAGCTGAATTAGCACAACTTTCTTGCATTTCTTTCACATCTCCAGCAGTCATATTCAGGTCTGTCTAGTCCACACAGCATTCCTGGATGGGAGAAAAAAGGGCTCTGGTTTATTGGCATTCCTTTAAACCAATCACAATTGTCATGGGCGGAGCTAAGCGCCAGACGGAGCCACAGTGCTGCTGCTAAATAGTCTCGGGAAGGAACTTGTTTTGGTGGAACTTGTGTACATTCAAAAGGTAGTTTTAGTCATCAACAGAAAACGCAGATTGGACAGATAGTAGGGGTGGGAATCACCAGACGCCTCCTGATACAAAGTCATTACAATACTTATGCCACAATAAGATTATATTACCATTTTAACCCTGCGATATTGCAATTTATAACCTTTTTTCCAACTTCTAATTCTTCCCAATTTCAAATGACCCCAAAAGGAAACTTTGTCAACATCTGTTTTATCTAAAAAGATACATTTCTCTGTTTGTTCATTTCACTTAAATTTTATTGCTGCAATATGGGGTTGTCAAGCAGACAAACTGACCAACACATATATAATAAAAGATCCATACTTGGCGCCTGTGTATCGATACAGTATTGCCACGGAAAATATCACCCTACTATGCTGTATCAATAACCCCCCCCCCCCCCCCCCTCCCTAACAGATAGTCTAGCTAGCTGTCTGGATTTACCCTGCAGAGATCTGAGGAGCAGTTAACCATAGTCCCCAGAAAACCACCAGAGGTTAGAACGCCAACACAGAGAGAGGACGGGGACGGACATCCAAGTCAAAATGAGGAACATCAGTTGGAATTTCCAGCGGCTCCTGAACAATCAATATCGGTGTTGATTATTGTAAATATGTCCCACAGACTTTATAGGGGGGTGCAGTAGCTCAGTCCCATAGGGAGTTGGTTGGGAACCGGAGGGTCACTGGTTCAAATCCCCGTATGGACCAAAAAGTTGGAGTGTGGATTGGTGGCTGGAGAGATGCCACTTCACCTCCTGGGCACTGCCAGGTTCCCTTGAGCAAGGCACCGTACCCCCCGACCGCTCAGGCGCTGGTTCACTGGCAGCCCACTCACTCTGACATCTCTCCATGTATAGTGCATGTATAGGTCCTGAGCATGTGTGTGTATTTCGGCCTGTGTGTGAGTACTACAAAAAAGTGTGTACACAGAGTGCAGTACAGTAATTTCCCCATTGGGGACTAATAAACAAATTATCTTATTATCTTATCTTAGGGACTAAAAAGAGTTGCTACACCTGCTAACTGACCTCACTTCTCCTCAACTAGGAAAAGCACACAGGTCCGCTTTGTTTACAAATTCCTGTGACATTAATTTAGTGCATTCCCTTTTGACATTGCACCAACATGAATGTCGACAAACAAGGCTTCTTGAATGTAATGCCTGAATGGATGATTAAAGGTCAAACCTATGTGTTTGAAAATGTTCTGCCTCTCTGAACTCTTCTGTGTTTCTGAAGGAAAAAAAAAAAAGTATTCAAATGATCAGTCCTCATGCATGCACCTCTATGTTTGTGCAGTGACAATGAAGTTTCCAGACACAGAGGCAAAAGACACCTCAAAGAAACTAGACTTGATCTTCAGTATGTTCAGTTTATGCAGACCAGTATGCCATTTTTGTTCCACAAAGCCTCTGTCCCTGGGACATTATGTCTCAAACTGTTCATTCTGCTGCTTCTACTTGAAGACAACATTCTGGTTCTCTTTCTTTCCCTGCAAATAATAAGCATGTAAATGGAATATAAACTGGAATTTACCCTGCTGGGCAGACTCTCCAGTCTTTAGTTGTGGAAACAACCTGAGAGACAAACACGGTGTCCTTTAATGGCCATGATCAAAACACTTGGACTACAGAGTGGGACGGTTTCATCATGCTATAGAGACAAGAACACAACAGAAAATGATAAATCTGTCAGTAGGGCCCTTCAACAACCCAGACTAATACAGAATCCGTGGCCACACGTGTACACTTCTGTCACAATGTGCTTTTTTCACAGAAACCTATCATTTAAAGCACTAAGAACTAGAGGTAGCTCTAAGATAGATAGATAGATAGATAGATAGATAGATAGATAGATAGATAGGCTTTCTGTTTAGTTCCCATACCGTATGTGCCAGATAAACATTATCTGCTGGGCTTGTCTCTCCAACACAGGGCTTTAAGCGTGGGCAATTTGCTTACATATGAGAGTGAAAAGTAGAAAGTGAAAATTATTATTGGCTGCACCCGGGTAACAAAAACAGCTTCACAAACTGTAGATTCAATAAGCACGGTCGCTAACAAATGGTGCAGCCAAGATTTTGGACGCTCCTCTCTTATTAGCTATGATCAGTGTACAAAACATTCAGGTAGCAGCTCCTCAGCAGTTTAGTCGGTGCTGACTGTCGCTTTCCACAGATATAAGGACAAACGGCAGGCACTCTGGTAGCTCACCAGGTAGAGCGTGCACCATGTATCAAGACTTGGTCCTTACTTCAGCGGCTGGGGTTGGATTCCAGCACGGGCCCTTTGCTGCATGTCACCCCCCCCCCTCTCTCCCCTGTCTAGCTTGTCTCTCTCCAAGCTATAACTATCCAATGAAAACAGACATTTCTGTCACGTCTACAGCAGTCGGATTCACTGTGTTCACTCAGAAGGAATCACTGCATATGGGTGTTGTAATGACATTTTGAACATGTTTAGAAGCTAAACACGTGCCCTGTTTAAGCCTGTTAGGTGCTAACTCTTCCATTTTTCTCTCTGACAGACCTCCAAATATACAGACAACAAAGCTACGTGTTAAAATCGACTGGAATTTTTGTTTAAGTTAATTCTGTGAGTGATCTGAAAAATGCCCAACTGAAATTTTTAGCCATCGTGTGATTCAAATGCTATGAGCCGGTACCTGTATGGCCGAGACTGGACTAGTTAGGTTGAGATGGAGACCCACTGTCGCCTCAGATTTAAGCCTGATTTATGGTCCCGTGGAGGCTTCACACAGTCTACGTAAGTGGCCTAAAGTAGGGCTGGGCAATAGGGAGAAAATCAGATATCACCATATTCTTGACCAAATATCGATATTGAGGCAATATTCTAGGGTTGACAATTGGTGCTTTAACAAAATATCTTCACACTTAGAATTTAGATAAATAATCATCTGTCTTGTGGATATGATGACAAAGGGGGTGGAACAGCTGGAAACAGTCTGGAAAGTTCAGAAAAGTACATCACTTTACTGTAATGCCATATGTCATATCACAATATTACGACATCCAAAATATAAGACAATACCTAGTTTCATATCACAATATTGATATAATATTGATATATTGCACAGCCCTAGCCTAAAGTTTATACTTGTGCGTTGGTGAGTGAGTGGGGTAAAGAGAGTGAGAGGGTGATGATGATTATATTCAGAGTGAGTAGTGACTCTAGAGTCATAGTGAGAGAATTAAAGTGTCTCCCCTGTTCTTTCAGACCACGGTGAGACATCTGGAGCAGGAGACGTTAACCCTCTCCTGGATTTCATGCTTATGGAAAAGGAAAACCAGGAAATAAGGGGGGGGGAGTGCAACGCTACCGAGCCACGGCCTAGAGACGTGCGTCGCCGCGACGTGCAGTTACATTTTTGGAGAGGTGCTCGTCAGGCTACAGCGTAGGGTCGGTGTCTCCACGTAACTACATACGTACATTAAAGAAAGGATTAATATTATAATGCAGAAGTATAAATCACACTTAAGAAGGTAACGCTCTGTCACCTCAGACTTAGCCAGCTTTGTGAGGATGTTGTCCTAGTATTTCACAACTAGTACTGGGAGCAGTGAATGAGTGTGGGTGGGGCTGGGCAATATTTGGATATTATATGGATATCGTTATGAGACTAGTCTTAGACTAGAAAAATATTGTGATTTCTGATTTTTTTTCCCCATATGACCCAGCCTTTAATTCCACAAACATCTAGTAAAATGACAGGCTGCATTTTGGTCTCAAGCCTGCCATGTTGCATGTGAGGACACAACAAATGTGATTCTGTATGAAACATAGGGCCTGTGTTAACAGGGTGGGGGATGGGAGGGATTAGGGGTCCAGTAGGGTTATGGGTAGTCCAAGATCTCTATTGCAGAGAAGCCTGATCCTCTAACTATAAAAGCAGTTAATCTGTTATTCTGAAATATAACCTCTGATCTGAGCAAAAAGTAAAAGTGTGTGATTCTGAAGGCCGTTTTGAGTTTTACTTTAATCAGGGAAGAGGAAAATGTGCTTTTTGTTTAGGATGTTTCTCATGTGGAATTTGCCACAGGGTGCTTTAATGCAACTCATCTCCTGCTGACATAAATACACCAGAAGCATTGTCATGTAATGAGATAGCACAGAGGTACGAATCCATATCACAATTACAACATGATCAATGGTGAAGCACCAACAATTCCAGATCCTCGGCTGTCCACATGGAACTGTCAAAAATGTCTTTAGTATAGAAAACAAGTCAACTCCATAGCTATCCCACAGCATGACTAACAGGCCACGACAGCCTGTGCACACAGCATACAAAAAGGAACAACTGGCCAAAGTCTTCTCCAGCCTTCTCCATGATGGGAGCTAGGCCACAACACACTGTTAACCAGTCTGTTCCCATATAGCCAATGGAATTGCTGGGGGAGCGGGGAGGGAAGGGGGGGGGGCTGCTGGAGCTATGCATTTATAAATGCTGCAGCAACATGAACCTGATGAACCCAGCAACAGCACAGGGAAGGAGCAGGAGGGAAAACAGAGAGGGTTATGCAATTGCCATGCAGGCTGCAGAGCACTCTGCCTGGCCCTGGGGCTGCAGGAGAGAGAGAGAGAGGAGAGAGGGGGCGAGACAGACACAGTGAGTGAGTGAGACAGAGCCCATCACAATGGATAGAGCCCAGGGAATTCAACCATAATAAACCCCCACAGTGAGAGCCTTTCTCTGGACTCTTAATACAGGGTGCGCAGCCCCACGGGAGCACCAATATAATGAGGACGCCCTCCTCACTGCGGCTCCATCACAAGGATGGAGGAATTTGACTTCTCAACACAACAACAACAACAAAAGCCACTCAGTTCTATACACAGCCAACTGAAGGCTTTCTACACACTATTCAAGAAAAATCATCAAGTAACTAATGCGCCCCTGCTGCTGCTGGTCTAGACAGTGTCTGCACCATGTCTGGGTATAGCTTGGCAACAGACTAATCTGCTTCTCAAAAGGACCATACCGCTGCACGTTTGAGCCCATTTACTACAAATAAATACTGCTCACCATATTCACAGCATGATGTGGGGTTTTAGACTGTTTGGGACGCAACAGCGAGATATTGATTTCAGTCCAGTATGAAAACCAGCTGGCGTCGAAGGGAAAGTTAAGATGTGTTTAGAAGAGTAATAGGTTAATGAAATTAAACATACTGAGCTCTTTAATGAGAATTGTTAGAAAAAGTTGATGTTTTCTTCCATATCGTGTATGGAGAGTGTTTGAAATGTGAAAATCACATTATTTCCAAATTGTACTTAAAAGAATCTGCATCCAACCTGATGTGTATGAGATTTTTACTTACTTCAATGGGATATACTAAGTTATGCCTAAAGTCTTTACATCTTCATTTTCATACAAATACAAGCATGCCTGAAAATAGTCAGCAATAAGTAATGTGGAGTTGAAACGAGCAACGGTCAATTATCAATTAGCCAATCAATTAGTTTACAATAACTAATAGGCCTTTCATTGGCAAAAATTCACTGGTTCAAAGCTCTCAAATGTGATTATTTTCTGGTTTTCTAAGTCTTCTATAATAGTAAATTGACGATATTTGAGTTTTGGAATATGTTAACTCGGTACCAAGGAAATTGTGATGGGCGTTACATTTTATAAGCAGATCAATCAATGATGACAAAATTTGCAGATTAAAATTGATAATATAAAAAGGAAGTTGCAGCCAAGCTGTATGGTCCTTTAATATAAAATCACTTCCATTTTGTGATATTCAAATGCAGACCGGCTTGGTGTGTATCTCATAGGCAGGATTTTGATAAAAACACAACAGAATAAAACTATAACAGGTGATTCCACAACTTTGAATTTGCCCAAAAGAATATTCCCAAAGAGCCCATGCATGTACTGAACCTGTTCATCTGAACAAAGGTCTATGGTGAGAAAAACAGAAGGAGAGCTTAACGCTGGGCGCCATGTTGAACAAACACTAGCTCCGCAAACACCCAAGAATAAGGCTGCACAATGCATCGGCTCCAATAAACACATTGCAAAAGGATGCAACATCAATCAATCAATCAAAACCTTTATTTGTCCCCAAGGGGGCGATTCATTTTGCTGCAGTGGCAAGAAATTGACACACGGTACATGACAACAAAGACGACAACATCAATTAAAATACAGTATATACCAAATAGAGAAAATAAATAAATGCCACAACATTAAAAGTTTAAATCCCAGTGTACCATATGTGCCGACGTTACCTAGTCTTCCCAGAGTTAAGCAGAGAGATGGCAGAGGGAACGAAGGAGAGTTTGTACCTATTAGTTTTGGCTGGTGGCTGACTGAAACGGGAACCGGAGGGCAGCAAATTAAATTCTGCATTTAGGGGGTGAGAACTATCGGACATGATGGATTTAGCCTTTTTAAGTACATGTCAAGTATACAGATCAGTTGGTGTCATCTGCTGAATCCCAATGATTTTGCTACTAACTTTAATTACCGTTGCTATTTTGTTTTTCATTTTTAAATTCAGAGAAGCATACCAGCAAATACATGAAAAGGTAAAGACAGACTCAATAAAAGATTTATAAAACAATGTCATATCGCGAAACACAGAGAGCTCTTTTAAGTGCTGCCTTTTACAGTATGTTCAATGTGATCAATAAAACTCAAGCAGTTTTGTTGTATTTAAGCAGAATACTCAAAGCAGCAGAACTGAGTTAAATTTAGTATCTGTTCATTTATCGCAAGCAATGGCTATCATAATATTCAGCAACAAGATTGCATATTTTCCTCAAATTGTGCACTCAAGACAATCCTTCAAAACGCATATTTTATAATATACAATGGCATCCATCCAGGCCCCAGACTAGTGATCTCTCACTGCAGCAAAGTGCTGACCAGTCATCTGGCCGAGAGCAAGGCCACTTTTAGAAAGGAAGGTATAATGCAGCTCAACTAACAACTGGGAGCCTTTCTTTAGACCGTGGCAGCTGGCTATGAGCATGCCAGTTGAGCACAAACATGAACCAAACCTGTAAGAGCCTGTTTTTTTTGTTTTGTTTTTAAATGGTCAATTTTTTTTGTTATTCATTGATTATTATATTATGCACTGACATTGTAGTTGGTGGGTGTGTTCACCGGGGGTTTGGGTGGAAGTGATAACAGCACATGGGTTTGCTTCACATGTTCACCTGGCTCTAACAGAGAGGGGCTGAGACTGGGAACACTTAGTTGACAGGATTTGAGTACTTCAAAAAGTAATTCTACCTTTGGTAACTGCAGAAGTGGTAAAATTTAACGTGTGGAGGACTGCATGATAGAACTGGATCTTAAGCGCGTCAGTGTGTTTTCATTTCTCAGTGTTTACTGAATTGAATATTGATCGTACCTTATTCAAAATGAGATATTCAAAAACTGGAGTTTAGGTGGTAAATTGACCGAAGGTGGAATTAACTGCAATTTTACCTTCTTCCGTGAAATGTGGGACCTTTTTTTTTAGACTGGTTATAGATATAACAGAGCCATTTTAGTTAGGCCTACATCCACATTTGACTGATTTGCTGTATTTGTATTTAGAACTTAAGATGTCAGTTTTGTCTTTACCTGCAACGGTCCCCAAACACACAGTTTCCCTTCTGGAAGAACTTGCAAATCATGGCTGCAGGTTTGCTGCTGGTCAGATCGTGTGAATATCGACAGTTGTCTCCTTCTTTGCAAAGACCATGCATGAAATATCTGAAAATACAAAATATGACATCTAGTTAACAGACGATTTCTAGACTTTTAACAGGAAATCTTTGTTCTTTTCCAAATCCGTATGTCAAACTGAACTTTAACCAGATAAATGAATGTCGTCTTTCAGTTTCATATTGGTAACGCAATCAAGCTAGCTAGTCGTAGCATGGTCACAACTAACAATTGGAGTCATAACGTCAGCTAATGTCTGGATGTGACACCCAGACGGTGCTGTGACTATTATGTAGGTCCATTTAAACTCATTACCCCCAGAACTCGCTGGTTTTAACGTAACGTTAGTCAAAGAGTACCGAGTGCCAACAATTAGCTAACCTTAGTCAACATCAACGTTGACGGATTTAACGTTACCACTCTATTGTGTCTTAATAAAGTTAGTCCGACATTATAGTCTGATATTAATGCTAACGTTAGCCGGGTTAACCTAGCAAGCTAGCTGCTAACCCACCACACTAGTCTGCTATGTGACCATAACACAGTGAACACAACAACACACTGGCTTGTCTAGTAGCTAGCTAGAGCTAGCTAACATTAGCCAATAGCTGAAGCGAACCTCAGAAGACGCTGTTGTCAGTAGCTCGCCAGCCACCGTATAGCCGCTATTTTGGTGTCAGACGATAGATAATATAACTAAATTCGATATTTTTTATAGTCATTTGTTCTGTCTTACCTGCAGGTTACGTGTTTGGTCCAACCTCCTGTTACTGGGATAGCCGCCGTAGACGCTGCTGCTGCCTCCGCCATTGCTGTTTATGTTGAGAAGCTACAGCCGGATGTTCCGGACGGCTTCGTTTCAGCTCGGCTTCTTTCGCATATGTACGGTTCAAGTCGGAGATTGCCGAACACCTCGTACTGGGTACTGTCCACAAGGGAGCACCACAGTCACACTCACGTTGAATTATGCATACGGATCTTTAAATTTGGTTGTTTACATAGGTAACATCAAAAACATTTTTTTCTTCTAAATTGCGTAGCATTGTATTGTATATTGATATATGCCTTCAACTGCAAATACTGTTATTTTGGGGTATAACCCAATATTGTTTGGTTGAATTATCAACATTTCATACAAGAAAACTGAGGAACATTTTGCCATCAAATTGTCAGTGGATGTAGCTTTTAGAAGATAAACACCTTCATTGTTTTATCGTTATCATTAATGTTTTTTTATTCTGATCCATTTCCAGGCAAAAACCAACAATCGATTTTAGGACTAACAAGTGTTGTCTGTATAAATTACAAAAATACAGTACCATTCAAATGTTTGGAATCTGCTGCCACAAAAGCTTGATTGTCAGTCAGATGTCTGAGAGGACTCGTCTATAAGTCTGAATGCTCTGTGATGCATAACGCTGTCCAATGGTTCAACCAAGCTGACAAGTGGAAGGGCAGAAATACAGAAAGAGACAGAGAGCAACTGTTAAATAAGAAGAGAGAAGAAATCCGCAGTCATTGGTAAAAGAAACTGGTAGCTTAGCGTCACAATGTGTGCAGATTTAAAATAAAAACAGCTTCCTGCGGCCTATAACAGGCTGGAGTTTAGCAAAGCTCTTCTTCAAATATTCACAATAGAAACAGAAGGTTAGTCTAGGGCACGTGTCAAACTCAAGGGCCGCTGGCCAAATACGGCCCCTGGCAAAGTGGACCCGGCTCGCATATCAAAATGTTAACATTCAATTTTGGCCCGCCTAGCTGCAAAAACAAAAAGACGGGAAAATGTTTTACCAAACTGCAAGTGCACAACCCTCAAAGCAGAATTTGGCAGTTTTTGAAACTCTGAAATTAATTCCCACACAAACGGCGAGTTCTCACATTCAGGCAGTGAAACATGTTGTCTACACTGTAAAAAGTGCTCAGTTGTATCAACTTAAAATAATGAGTTAACTGTAAATACTCAAAATAATTTGTCCCTCTAACTAATTCCAAAGTTTCTATAATAACCAACATCAACTGGCAACTTGCAATAATAATAATAATAATAATAGTCAGAACAATGCAATGTTTCAGGTCCTTTGGACAAAATATTGTTTATTGTTGGTACAACATTAAATAGCATGTATTGCTGACAAAAAAAATAAAAAATAAAAACTGTTTTACAGTGTACATGTCTGGCCCTTGATGTGATTCTCATTTTTCCAAAGTGCTTTATAAATAAAGTTGGATTGGATTGGAATCAGCTGAACATATTTAAACCTATTCAATCTGACCTCTGAGGAGACCGCAGAGGTCACTGATGCTTTTCTGGACCTAAAAACTAATTCATCACCAAGCTCCAACAGTATTTCTCATCATGCAACACTGCGGGGACATCCACTAAATGAAAGCACACAGTATCATGCTGAAACTATTTCCCTTGTGAATGCTTGTGAATGGTGTGTGTTGTCGTAGCTATGTGCCAGAGCCAAAGACACATTTCCATTTTATGAAAATCTAACGGACAATAAAGTCATTATGAATCTGAAAACACTCAGTGGCTGAATGCTGTTTTTGTCTCAAACTAGACATTACTGAAGAGAAGAAGAAGAAAAACATCAGTATAACAGCTAATTCCACACTTTTTGAAGGCCATGTTTGCATCTTTTCAAATCAAAATCCTGATTTGAAAAGATGTGATAAGCTAATCGTGGAGACCGCGCGATGAATCAAATGTAAATATTCAGTTGAATGTTTGATGTTTAGTTTAACATTTTGTATCCCTCATTTTATTATTATATTTAGGCCTAAAAAATAATTCATGGGATCAGTAAGTACAACTTAAAATCATGAGCTTTTACAGAATAAAATATTGAATTTGTTACATGTACATGTTTTAGTAAGTTGATAACTTATTTTAAGAAGTAGATCAAAATGAAAATAATAAAAAAGTGTCTTAACTTAAATATATATTGATGATGAATAAACACTTTTACCTTTTCTGAACAACAGAAGGAATCAGTGCTCTTTGTCATTCTGAACATCTTTCAAAAGCTGAGTTCAGGACTGAACTTACATGTTGTACATGTACATGTCCACATGACATGTTTTGCTGTATGCCTTCTACGAGACAAAGGAAGAGCGGGAGAAATGGGAGTTTGCAAGAAAAGTGTCCAGTGAGTGTCGTTCTTTGTTTCATTTGCAACATGTCCTAACTGTATACACATACTATATTTGTTTTTCACACAGTAAAATTGAAGTTGTAGCATGTCCTAAGCTACTTCAACAACTGCTGAGATAGAATACTTTTATCTAGCTAGTGTCTTAACCCTTGTGTTGTCATCGGGTCTATATCAGAAATTGGGGTTTTTCTTTCAATCAAATCGTCAAAAATGATCACTTCACTACCTTCATTCAAATTGTTTTTATTAAAGTTGTAGCATTTGAAAAAACAAAAACAATAAAAGATAGTTGAAAACAGTGACAAAAATGTTGGAAAAAGATTTTTAAAAAACAGCCTATGTCAACTGTATGAAGGGTATTGGGATCCAGATGGAGACATCAGTCATATCTGTGGACCGCTTCAGTTCTCTGCTCTCTCCAACAAAAACGTCATAAAGCGCACATTTGTTTTTTGGAATAGTGACAAACAAATTGGAAAAAGTGACAAAAACTTCAAAAAAAAGCTTCAAAAACGTAGAAAAAAGTAACAAAAAAATCAGGAGAAGCGACAAAAGTGTCAAAATTTAGACCAAAAAGACCAAAAAAAGTTTGCATTTAAAATGTTGACCCCAAAAGAGTTTCTTGGTTGATGGGAAGACAACACAAGGGTTAAGAGCACCATGCTTCAGAGCAGCCTTTTGTATCTTTTGTTTACAGTGGTAGCTTAACGATGTTAATTGGCACTGTACCCATTAATGTTTGCACTGTACCCATTAATGTTTGCACTGTATCAATTAATGTTTGCACTGTACCAATTAATGTTTGCACTGTACCCATTAATGTTTGCACTGTACCCAATAATGTTTGCACTGTACCCATTATGTTGTGCCATGCCCCATTAATGTTTGCACTGTACCCATTCATGTTTGCATCCCATTAATGTTTGCACTGTACCCATTAATGTTTGCAACCAACTAATGTTTGCACTGTACCCATTAATGTTTGCACTGTACCCATTAATGTTTGCACTGTACCTATTAATGTTTGCACTGTACCCATTAATGTTTGCATCCCAGAAAAAAAGCCCCTTTCTGTGCAGTTTTTTGCAAGCAGATTTCTTAGTTTTAACATGGATTTTATTTACAGATACAGATACAGTACAGATTGTTTATTTGTACAGTCCAAATATTATAAACCTCATTCTTTGGTCTTTTGTCAAAGACAATGTATTTTTGGTCTAGTTACAAATCAGTTGACCCTGCAGCTGGGCGAAAAGGGATTATATCAATACTAACTTTCCCACACCAGATTTAATCAGCATTTGGCTGGCCCACACAATTTCAAGTTTCTAAGGAATGATTAAGTCATGACTGTCAACTTACTTGCATACTATCCCCCCCCGCTGGGCCAGACTTGACTAAGAACAGAGGAAATGCATGTCCCAGTAAACCTGAATAGAATTGGCAATACCATGATAAAAGACCTTTACCTGTGACCAGGAGTAAACCTGACAATTCCGAGGTGGGACTTGATCTTGAGAAAACATCTGACCAATAGGGAAAGGCTTAATTTGAGGAACCAACCTCAACTTATTTGGCATAAATTTGGGATGTGGAGATGATTGAGGATCATGTTTTGTGTTTTATTGTCTTTGTCTTATCATCTTCATAATGCTGTTTTCATTAAACCTTTTTCTTAATTCTCAATTGGAGCCCCAGCCTCTCTTCGTCCTCATCAAATCAATTATGAACATTATGTAATTATTAAATTATATTGTGATTTTTTTTTTTACAGTAATGCTTTCACTTCTGTGATTTCAACTGTAATACTTAGACTACTGTGATTTTGTCATGTTCCAAGGTTGTAATGGAAACTTTACGGCAGTCTACTGTAAAAATCATATACAGTAGTGTTACTGTGAAATCTAAAGGAAGTAAAGTAATGTAACTAAAGTAAATAACTGTAGATTTCACAGCCATTATTTACAGTGTACTCATGCCAGGATGGTGCGGATATTGTCAATGAAGTGATGAAGATTGTCATTTCCAGAGGTGCCACCATGTCTGATCCAACCAGCGAGAGGGTCTTCACTGAACAGAAGTCCTGCAAGACCTGGACGTACCCAGAGCATGTGCCTTTCTAATGGGGCTGGTACACAGACTCAACCTCAGCTACCCAAAAGAACTGAAAAATACTTGAGCTGGATGGGCTGAAAGCCAGTTCAAAGGTAGTGTAAACTAAAAGTAAACTGCTGTGCTGAAAATGTGAAAAATTAGACTGTCCTCAAATATAACAGGAAATGTTGCACTGTTTGTAAAGTTTTGTTGTACAAAAACAGCACCTGTACTGCTGACAGTTGGCACTTCATTAGGTATACCTACTTCCAAGGATTAGTGTTCTTACCAGTTTTTTGGAACATTAATAATTTGAGCATGTTCCTTTTTTTAAGGGCAACTTCCTTATAAAAGCCCGCAAGTATTTGATTTAAAAGCTCCCAAACACACTTTTAATTTTGATTAAAGGGCAACTTTGGTGTTTTTCAATCTGGGCCCTATTTCCCTACGTGTGTGTGTAGCCGCAAAACAAGCTAAAACGCAGTTCTTAGGAGACTTGGCTTTACAAAGCCAATGCTTTCCATCCTTTGTCAGGACTTAAGTGTAACCACCTGAGCATGTCAGAGGGGGAAAAAATGTTCTATTTGTGAACACGGCGCACATTTGTCTCTTGGAACTACGTTTTAGCTCAGTTTGTGGCCACCGGCTGATGCGCTCTCCCTCAATACTGGACTAATTAAAGATATTCTTCTCCCCATCAGTCAGTACACACACATGGGCAAATAGGGCCCAGGTTGAAAAATACTTAAGTTTCCTGTTAAAACTGATTTGGGCATGAATTTATTTTTAGTGCAATTTTTGTCTAAGTTGGCATGTTTACTTTCTTTATAAGTTATACAAAAATGCTTTAATAACATAGTTTATGAGTTTACTTTGCTTTTACAAAAAAGGTTTGATCATAAACAAGGAATTGCTATGTGTATTTTATTTTTGCAAAAGTGAATTAAGTTATTTGCATGGACATTTCTGAGTACAATAGAAGTAAAATAAATACATTTAAATGACTTAAATTAAGTCATTTGAAAACGAAATATTACCTAAACATTTTCTTGAAAGTAGATTCACTTTAATTAAGCTTGTTAGTCGTGTTGGTTGCACTTAAATAATTGAGTTAGTCTGACTGTAAAACAATCACGGAAAAAAAAGTACTTGAATAATGCAAATTGTTACCTTAATGTTTTTTAAGCTGAGCCTTGTTCTTGCCAATATAACACCAGACACCACTCTGACTATTCCTCTGTGGCATTGTGTTATCAGTCACTTCCCCTTTCCTTACTTCCTCCTACATTCAGTTAATGGGGCTGTAAAAAATAGTCAGCTATTTTGCCAATCCAAGGATTTCTGGGTAATTTTTGCTGAGGTGCAATTTAAGACAAATACAGGCACATGGACTCTCCATTGTATATTTAGTATGAGGAAATAGCCTACTTGTTTGTGGTTGGAAATACCAGTCTTGTATAAAGTCAATATAGTACAAGTATCTTCCCATAAAATGCCTTAAGTAGTAGTAGTAGTAGGTAGTAGTTGTAGTAGTAGTAGTTAAAGTCAATTTGTGGAATATTACTTGAGTAAAAGTCTCTGGTATTCCCTGAAGTTAATTATCAAAAGTATTTTCCCAATATTAAATGTACTTAATCACTAGAAGCAAAAGTAAAAGTAAATGAAAACTTTGATGCTGAACTTTATTGTAGCTTCCTTAAAGGAACACGCCACTGTTTGTTGAAATAGGGGTATCTTTTGTCTCAGTGCACGCGTTATTTTAGTCCGGTGCAACACCGGCAGCCCCGCCGCTAGTTAGCTTAGCATAGTGAATGGAATCCCTATGTTACAAATAGCAATGCAGATTAAGACTAGACAATGTCCTAGGCAGATATTGATTTGGGACTATGTTGGGTGTAAGCACAGTTGAAGCACTGCTACATGGCGCCGAGTAATTACTTACTCTGGAAAGTGTCCTGAGATAACCTCTGCAACGATTTGACAATAAGATACAATGTCATTGAAAAACTCAATTCAATTTCCAAACACAATACAATACTCCTGTATAATGTGTGAGTGTAACACGTTGGGATGAACATTGTTGAAATGGGTATAAAGTGAACCAACGAGAACAACTGTAACATTTGGTAATTGGTAGCAAAAACTAAGTCCAGCTGAGGCTGATGGAATCAGTTTGCAGGTCTTTGGTCATAAACCACAAAAATGAGACAATCGGACTTGATGATGGCACTAGATGAGTCGAAAGAGCACCGAAGATAGTCCAGTTCATCCTGAGGGGAACATGAACGTGTGATCCATATTTCATGGCATTCCATTCAAGAATTGTGGAGACATTGAGCCATGATGGCAGCGTGACTAAAGACACGCCTTGTGGGCTTCAAACATCTCATGAGCAATACATATTACAGAATAGTGTCATAGAATGACTGTACAAAGAAACCTAAACACATTTAAGGAGGAAATCCAGAGTGTAGGAGGTAAAGTTTCCATTCAGTTATTGGTCCAATGCAAAGCAGTCACCTAAAAGAACAGAACCAGAAGTAGCCTATAACAAAAGGATACTCCTTAAGGGAGCTGGGATATTAAACCCCTTATGATGGATTACGAGGATCATTGTCGGTGTTGTGCTTGTTTTGTCTCAGGTTCATTGTCTTGTGTTCTGCCTTCTTGCCTAGCGAACGAAGCCTTGTCAAGCCCCTGAAGCTTCCTCCTGATTGTATTGCAAAATGTTGTGACGATCTTATTGCCTTAAATAAAAAAATGTAAAAAAAAAATCCAAAAAAAGGTTGGAAAATCCAACCTTTTAAGGACACCAATTTTGCCATGCCAATCTCAGTTAGCTTAATAGCTACATTGAGAGATGACATTATGGAAAGTTCCCCATGCATATCTCTATGTATCCAGCTCATAATAGCTATACGAAAAACACGTGTCTAGTTCATTCTGCTATAATTGTTGCAACAAAGTTATTTTACAACAATTGTTGCTGAGTAACCTAGACACGTGGCAACACGTTTTGAGAGTTGCCCAATATAGGATGCAATAGCAGCAGAGGCATATGCTATAAACAGGGTTGCCACAATTCAGAAAGAATATAAGGTTGTCGGTGCAGTGGCAAATATCCAAATACAGCAAACCCTGTCCGGAGTTCCTGGCATCTGCTTGTTTCAATTTGATATAAGCTTCAACGCTGTTTCAAACCAGTGTGCTCTGCGGAAGGGATCCAAGCTTCGGTGCCTCTGTGTCAAACGTCCCATCCCTGGTTTGCCTGCCAGGATTCCTATGGACACTTTTTGTTTTGAGTTTGGTTATTTCGTTCCTTTAACTCTGCATTTGGGCTACTTCCTTGACTGATTCTTGACACAGAGTCTGTGAGGGGCCGGAAATGGCCTGTGGGCCTTGAGTTTGACACGTGTAGGAGAGTATCAAGTCCATTACTGGCTTCCAAAAAGTATTGGAGTAGAAGTATGAAGTTGCACATGAGTAAATCTACTTATTACTTTCCACCCCTGCTGACAGAACTGTTAGATTAAACGGCATTAGTGTGAGCTGGGTATTGCTAATACCATTTTCTGTTCCCATTCCTAGTGGGAATTTGCGCAGGTGAACTCTCCCCCCCCGCAGTGTGACAGCATGTTGCTGGGATCCCAGGAGTCAATAGAGCATAAACAACTGTCGGCCCATACAACACAGGACTACTGAGTGAAAGCAGAGCAAACAGTGCTTTGTCTCGTTTGCCTCCATCTTTTTATCTTTTCACCGGCACAGTGTGAAAGTGTGAGAGCATTCATGTGATCACAGAGTGTGTTTTGGTGCGCGACACCACAACACCGTCCCTGATATTGTTCAGACTCTCATCACCTGAGGTTGGTCTCCATGGAGATGGCACATCAGTGATGTCAATGTGTGGCATCCTCAGTGGAGAATATGACCAATGTAGTCAATCAGGGAATCAATTGGCTAATGTGTTTGAGTGCTGCCTCTGTGAAGATATGAGCACGCTCAGGAGTGGTTTATTTACAGAGGAGAAGAAGAGGACTGAAACTTTCCCCAGGGTTACTAGGTGAGAGACAAGTTTGTTTTATAGGTATTCAGCAGGGTTCATGACACACGGATCAAAGTCTCCAGGAAGCTAGCCCATACGCAAACTTACCATGTCTGACACAAGTCTGCTTCACTCCTTCACTACTGTAACATTATGGCAATATTATAACTTCAAGGCGTAGTTTAGAGCAGTTTATCTACACTAGGGTGTCCATATTTTGATTTCCAAAAAAGACGACACTCGGCCAGCCTGGAGACGCAAAGGCTTCTCAGAGGTTAATGAACATGCTTTATTATGCCTCAATGGTACAAAATAACTTAAGCAATAAAATAAAATCTGCAACAACCTGAAACAAAATAAATAAATGTGAAATAATGTACAGTTTATGACCTATTCTGTGACTCTACCTTTTCAATGTAATAACATAAGGTTTTTCAGTGTCCATGTGAGCTTTGAGATCTCCAGCACCTTTATTAGACACTGAAAGAAATGTGCTGGCATGATATAAAATATAATATACATAAGGCAGCCTCTCGGGAATTACGTCATGCAACAAAGTACCGTAGCACTGTCTGCAAAGCGCCCTTCAATTTAAGTACACGCTTAATGCTAATGGTCCCATGAAAAACAGTGAAAACCGGACATTTTCATGAATTCATAACCCCCCCCCCATACGCCCTGGACAGTATCTAAAAAGTGGACATGTCCAGGCAAAAGAGGACTATTGGTCACCCTACATACAGCAAAAACCTGAGTCTGAATGGACACCCTACATACCCTACATACATTGGTCACCCTACATACAGCACTTTACAATGAACTCAATGTGCATGTACAAACACCCACCCACCTAAAGACGCTAAGGAACCCCACCCGACAGATGTTCCACACATTGGATGCATAAAAGAGCCTTCTTTTGAGTGTTGTGACATTTTCCATGTTGTGTAGAGCAGGAAGTCCTTAAATAGCAGTGTGTGTGTGTGTGTGTGTGTGTGTGTGTGTGTGTGTGTGTGTGTGTGTGTGTGTGTGTGTGTGTGTGATGATGGCTTCCTTGTAAAATTGTCAAGCAGGAGCATGTATAAATCAGAATGATTGTCACCACAAGCTCAGTCTGAACATGAAAAACCTCTTTTGGTTTTAGCGCCCCCGACACCTGGAACAAATTACACCACTTATCTTAAAATCAACTCACTTGTGCCTTTTGGACAATTTAGAAATCTGGTTTTAAACCTGCAAGCTTCTACTTATCTCATTCATGATGGTGTATTCTTTTTCGATGTTGCTGTTTTATTGTTGTCTTTGTAATTACTCAACATCACTGTAAATGGGGGCCACCCCACGATCCATCAAGGCACAATAAAAATTGAATGAATCATTGATTTGTCCATTTACCATAACTGATTAATGTAATTCATCATTAAAAGCACAGTTGTGTCCACAGGTTTGTAACATGTAGGAGCACAGTAGCAGCAGCAGTTCCTTCTTGCTTGTTTCATATCCTGCAGGGTTTACCCAACCACAGCACAGCACAGGGACTTATGGAAGTGATCATTACGTTGGGGAAGAGGTTTTCAAAGTGGGGACTCTTGATTCTTTCTGGACTCTCTGGAGTCTTTGAAAGAGTTCCCAAGTGACTCAGGGAGTTCAAGAAAGCGAGGGAGATAACTAGGGGTGGGGGGAAAAAAAGTCAATACAGCATTGCATCGCAATGTTTTCAGTGGCAATACTGTATCGATACACAGGCACCAAGTATGGATCTTTTATTATATATGTGTTGGTCAGTTTGTCTGCATGACAACCCCATGTTGCACCAATAAAATATAAGTGATATGACCAAACAGAGAAATTTATCTTTTTAGATAAAGCAGATGTTGACAAAATTTCCTTTTTTGGGAAGTTGGAAGTTGGAGTTGGAGTTGGAAAAAAGGTTATAAATAGCAATATATCGCAGAATATTGCAATATGTTTAAAATCACAATAATACTGTATCGTAGCATAAGTATCGTGATGACATTGTATCAGGAGGCCTCGGGTGATTCCCACCCCTAGAGATAACAAAAGGTCCATTCAGACTCAGGTTTTTGGTTTTTAAGCGTTTGAGTTATGAGTGTTTTTATCTCCAGTAGAAGAACTAGTCTCTGTTTAACTAACCAAACCTCATATCTCATCAACATCCTGGTATACTGGACATAGACAGGAGGCAGCGTGGAGACTCCACCCACTCTGCTGGTAGTTGCCATGGTAACATTTGTAGATTTAGTCTCGGAGAACAAGACGTCGTGACTGATAAGACCCAATCAGGAGGAGAAACACCAGAGCAGGGGGAATGAGAGGGGGAACACCAGAGCAGGGGAATGAGACAGGAACGCCAGAGCAGGGGGAATGAGAGGGGAAAAAACAGAGCAGGGGGAATGAGAGGGGAAAACACCAGAGCAAGGGCAATGATAGGGGGAAACACCAGAACAGGGGGAATGAGAGGGAGAAACACCAGAGCAGGGGGAATGAGACAGGAACGTTAGAGCCGGGGGAATGAGAGGGGGAAACACCAGAGCAGTGGGAAGGAGAGGGGGAAACGCCAGAGCAGGGGGAATGAGAGGGGGAAACACCAGAGCAGTGGGAATGAGAGGGGGAAACGCCAGAGCAGGGGGAATGAGAGGGGGAAACACCAGAGCAGGGGGAATGAGAGGGGGAAACGCCAGAGCAGGGGGAATGATAGGAAGATGTTCCTTTTTTAAACCAAAACGTGGCAATGTAAATGTAGCCTGAGAGAGTCCAGGATGCCTCGGGTGGATTCTAGCTGGTTTTTCATGGTTAGCTGATGCTGGTTCCTGGTGTATTTGCAGGGAGCTTGAATAGGTTCCAGGTTGACTGAGGGGGTTCCAGGGGTCATTAAAGCTATAGTGGGTAGTTTCTGTCACCCCCACAAGGAATTCTAAATGATAACAACAAAACTGTCGACGTGTCCACATGATATAAGCCTTCTGTGACCCGCACTGGGTTAGGGGTTTAGGGGGTTAGTCAGTAAGGGGATTTGAGGGGCCCTCCATAAGGGTTCCAATAACTTTCTTTCTTTCTTCTGGTGATAATTTAAACACTTCTTGAAATTAAATAGCCTAAAACATGACAGAGTTCCCCCTACACACGTTTTTTTTAATGGGTCACAAGCCAAAAAGGTTGGGAATTAGTGGTTTAATTATTTGTAAAATTTTGTGTTTCAAAAAATCATTATTTGATCAACTTTGATCTCAAAGGTAATCCAGCTGTAAAATAGATAAATTGCATTCAAAATTAAATGAATGCCAGCTTTCCTCCAGCCACCAACATCCCAGCTTGGATATCTGCCAACTTGCTTTAAGGCAGAGAGAAATGGAAATACCAATAGTTGTCATGGATCAATCGTCATATACTGCAACAAACAAAGGTTGAACAATGGTTCTGGGGAATAAGAGTGAAATAACAGTGGGCGGAGTGCTGTAAAGGATATAAATGGGATCTCAATGCTGGTGACTTTAGCTTGGAACGGTTTCAGGTTACTTGTAGAATCCATTGGATGTCCATTTCCTACAGATGAAATACTTTGTTGTCATCCACATAGCATGCCTGCATATTCTCTGTTTAGAGTCAAGTGTGAGGCGGAGGACAGGATGGAGAAGCGAGCCTGGCTGGACCAGCATCCTTCCTGCTCTCCCTCTGCCTGCAGACACCGGCAGACAGAAGGACAATTCTTTTGATACTGGAGCAACAGATACCAGCTCCTGGCATGGAGGTTTTGGTGGATCCACAAAGAGAAAGAAATCAAAAAAGGGCAGAATGAGGCACTTTGGAAAGTTCAACTCAGACACGGTGAGTGTTGAGAACTGGATTTGGGGGGGCAAGGGTCGCCAGTGCCCCTTAAGAAGTTTTTCCTTGCCACTATTGCATTAAATGCGTACTCTTGGGGGAATAACTAGAACTGTTGGTTCCTTGTAAACCATAGAGAGTGGTCCAGACCTACTCAATCTGTATAGTGTCTCGAGAAAACTCTTTTAATGATTTGATACCACGTATAAAATTTAATTTAATTTAATTGAATTAAGCCTTGACCCCCCTCTGGTCCCCCTAAATATGGCAAATAGTTTTATACATTTTTTCAAAACTCTGTTTTTTAGCTTTTTTTTAAGAACAATAATTTTCAGTGCAATTGTGATTTTTCTGTATAAATATTTTCATAAATTTTTAACCCCAGCTTTATATATACAGGGATACTATAAATATGTATATATATATATATATATATATATATATATATATATATATTGCTTTGTAAGATAAAAGGTAACACTTAATGAGTATCCTTGTGTCAATTTTGTGGTACGTCCCTATCGTGTCTAGGCACAAAACAATTTGTAAAGTTAATCTTTTGTAGAACCAAGCCAGTGGAGGGTTGGTGGTATGTAACGCTTCTGTTTATTATTATATTTAGTACCACTAAAATGGTATGTGGCCGCAGCCTGGCCCCTCCATTTCAAATGGTCTAGAACTGCCACTGCAAAGAAAGCCATAATACAAGAACAATGCACCACAATGGAATGTTTTGCATAAAACAATAACTTTTTAAGTTTTTTGTCAAAATATTTAAACTATTTTCCCAATACCAATAGATTTGCATAGATGTGAGCAGGTTTTGAGATGTTTGTCTGTGAGATTTCTGCCTCCAACCCAATAAAATGTAGATAATGGGGATCTTCTTCTTTACCTTCATTCAGCTATTGGGTTTTTTGGTCAGTGCATAATGAAACCCAACATGCAGAGAACAGTATGATAAATACAGCCAAATAAAATAATAATATCTAATAATTACATGAAATGGAAACGTTTTTGAGCATCATGTCCCTATAGACTTGAGCCTGACACAGTTGGTGTCCCTGTGAACGTCCAACTCGTTGTGTGAAAGTGAACAAAACTCAGCAGCAGGCCATGGATCTGCACTTTATTGAGTATGTCAATCAGTAACATGTACTGTTTGTACAAGCCTTCACATGAAGTTACTGCTCTTCCTCTTTCTAAGACAATTGTAATGGCCACAATAAATAAAACTCAACTTCACTGAGACCATCTACATATTTAAGGACACCGTACCTGAGGAATTGGTAAAAGCAAATTAAATTGTATTTACAAATGAAAAACCAACGATTTAAAACAAACTATGGGAGTCTGGCAAGAAAAAAGGTTAAAGAAGGGTAGAATGCTGGGCCAACCCACAAAGGGCCGTCGGACCCAGAACCTCCTACCTTCCTTATGTACAGGGGACTGGGCCCCTGCCTTCCTAATGTACAGGGGACTGGGCCCCTGCCTTCCTTATGTACAGGAGACTGGGCCACAGCCTTCCTCATGTACAGGGGGTTGGGCCCCTGCCTTTCTTATATACAGGGGGTGGGACCACAGCCTTCCTTATGTACAGGGGGTTGGGCCCCCGCCTTTCCTACATACATGGGGTGGCGCCACAGCCTTTTGTATGTACAGGGGGTTGGGTCCCCGTCTTCCTTATATACACGGGGTGGGGCCACAGCCTTCCTTATGTAGGGAGGGGCGCCCAACAACAATAAAAGCCTGTCCGTTTGTTTCAGCACGGCTGTAGTGGAGTCCAAACCCGGAGCTGCAGCGCATCATCAGACTGCACAGGATGCTTGGGGCTGTACACCTGTAACCTGTTGCTTGGAATGTGCCAGCTGAAGGGCCTGTCCCAACAGACAGGTACATGTTGATCACCGCACCAAATACTGCAGCAGGGGCAATTTGGATTAGTTTTTAGGGATTAAAAGCCAAAATCCAGACGGCCATTCTGAGCCATTTTTCAGAAGATAGTGTTACGAAAACATGTTGATTTCACATGTCCAACAAAAGAAACTGATGAAATGACTGGGTAAAGGGGGGCGATGAGTCAGCAGATGTTAAAGCCTCAGACAAGGAAAGTGAAATTAAAACAGTGAAGTGAAATGAAAGCGTTGTTTTTGTCCGGCAGATAAATTCCTCCAGACCCTGAGGGATTTCTGACCACCACACTGGACTCCCCGGAAACAGTTGCTGCATATCCTCATGACATATCAGAACAGATCATTTCATGTCACTTTGGTTTGGATAATAAAATCACGTGATGTATAACTTGTGCTGTGTCACATTTGTTTTTAGATGTGTGTCTTTTCCTTCATTTTTACCTTGTCTATGATTGTTTGTTGTTCTAACCCGGTCTCAAGGCAGTTTGTGAAATGGTCACGTTATTTTGATCTATTGATTTGTCAACAGGGACACGATTTTCTCGTTTCTCGCGTTTCCATATTGCTTGCTACCATAATCATGCTGTTATCACAAAAGATGCTTCCCATTGAAATACATTAGATTAAAATTCGAATCAATAGATGAAATAACGTCACCATTTCACAAACTGCCATGAGACTGGGCTGGTTATTCTTACATATGTCCAGTTATGTTTCATTTCTAGTTGAAATCCTTTTCATAGTCAGAGTCCTAAATCTGCCTCATTCTGGATGGACCATGATCAACACCTTGAGGTCAACTGATTAGGAGTTCTTATGAGGTCTGACGCTGCAAAGCAGCGCTTCTCAAACTCCGAATCAAACTGCAACTAAATGCACACCCAGTACATAATCCATGTTATGGAAAATGTTTATGGGCTAATTTATTGTTAGTAATGTTGAATATACGCTGAAAAAATCCACAAACATTAATAGAATCCCTGACAAAAACATAGAAAAAAGTCAAAAAACAAACAAAATACAAATACAAATGTGTGTTCTGAATGTTGAATGTATGTTGCTTAAAAGTTAAAAGTGAGTTGATTAAATGTTATTTTGTTATTGCCAATCATGTCGGACCTCTGGCCTGGAATAAAAAACAGATGCGGACCTTTGAATGATACATTTGAGAAGGCCTGCTATAAAGTATTCATCACCATGTACTTTATTATATAACATGACTTGAAAGACTATACAAAATCTTACCTAATCTAAAATCTAAGTTGTATCACATTCTCATAACTCAAAATCAAATCAAATACTTTGAATGACGTATACCTTATCAATTCCAAATTCCCATGGCTGTTTTTCTCTTTTTCTTTGTCTGGGGTAGACACACATGAGGCTGACTAAATAAATATAGGATTTCCTGGCTATCAAATACTGTGTGAGTCTCAGTTGCTCTTCCAGTTATTGTCTCCAGTCTAAAAGATACTGGGATGAAAACTTGGCCACCGGCTGGTTCACTACATTGATTTTAAAATGAGTGTGTAGTTTCTGCTGGGACCTTTATGTATCGTAAACTAATAATCATCTGTATCTTTACATCTACAGTACGTTTTAATCCTTAATTAAACATCCTCTTTCACAATTTGCAGTCATGTGAAAGGAAGGAAAAGCAGAGAAATGAGGAATATACAGAAAGAGGAACAGAGCTGTAGCGGTTGATGGATTGCTTTCACAGGAGGATAAAAGTCCGGGCTCAAAGCACACAGTTCAGACCTCAGCTTCTCACACTCCTCAAGCGATGTCCACACACAGGTATTGTACCAATTCTTCTCTCCTACAACTAGTTTTTTTTTCCTTTTTGCAATACTGCTATTTAAAAAAAAGGTTGGTCAATGTAAAGCTATTTTTATCATTCATTTGGACTCATTTATTTCATTTATTTGGATGTTTCAGCAAAACCGTAGCTTCTCTGATCGGGATCATTGCCATCTTGTCCCTAATGAAACCGGACTGGGTGGCCGGACAACAAGATGAACGGAGAATTAAACTGTGTGTCACATCGCGGCAGAGTATGCAAGACCTCTCTCATCAAAATCTGACCACTGTTCCCTTAAATCTTCCCAACGACACGCAGTATTTGGACATTTCTTACAACTCCATCCAAAGACTGAGCGGAGCGTCGTTCTCTGGACTGTCCCGGCTCTGTTGTCTGAAGGTGACTCACTGTGGCCTGCAGGACATCTCTCCCAGTGTGTTCACTCACACACCAGCACTCAAAGTTCTAAATATATCTTATAATGAATTAGCTTTCATCCCTGACATTTCATTGAAACAGCTGGAAGTCCTTGATTTGTCCAACAATCTGTACAGCAGCTATGGTATTCCAGAGTCATTTCAGAAGCTGACAAAACTGGACGTGCTGTCATTGGGCAGCACAGCTGCTCCGTCAGTCAGCTTCAATGACTTTGATCCATTGGCAAACATTCCTCTGCATCATCTGGTTTTGGGAGCAGGAATTGCCTGGCAAAAGTATGACTCCGGAGCTCTTGCAAAACTGAAGTCTCTTCAAACTTTTTCACTCTTTGCATCTTTCTGTGGTGGTTCCAGGATGTTTGAGAACGTACTGGTGGACTTGAATGTGACGAGAGCAACATCGTTGAGATTCATCACTCCATTTCCAGACAACTGCAGCGTGACCGGCAAAATGTTTAACAACCTGAGAACAATGCCATTCATACGGAATCTCAGCATAGAAAACACGTGGATAAACAGCTCTTTTCTGGAGGGGTTTGTGAAGAATGTGTGGCTCTCCCACATTCATGACCTCTCATTTGTCAATATCACTTATAATGAAGATACACCAGAAGGATTTCAGTTTCGCACCCTTAATGTCACAGTTAATATTTGCTCAGTTACCTTCAACGGTGTGCATCATTATCAATACAGATACCCCACAGTCAACATAAGCTTAGAGGTCATCTCAACTCTGACCTATTTAAAGTTCTCCAGGAGCGGAATGAACATTATACCCTGCAAACTCTTCTCTGTCCTGCCGTCGCTGGAGACGCTGGATCTGTCAGATAACCTCTTAACGGACGCAGGCTTCTGGTGGTTCCAGTGTTCGCACACCTCTGTCTTCCCCAAACTCAGGAGACTGTCCTTAAGCAAGAATCGCTTCAGCAGTCTTTCTTTTATCTCTGAGCAGACACATCAGATGAAGACATTAGAGTCTCTGGATCTCAGCTTCAACTCCATCTTCTTGGACCAGGACTGCTCTTGGCCTGCTCAGCTGACCAAACTCAGACTGAGTAACAACAACCTGGGCAACAGTGTCTTTAAATACCTGTCCGTACACTTTGAGAAGATCGACTTGTCAAAGACGGGAATAACAGTCATAACGCAGGAGGATCTGTCTCGCTTTCCCAAGCTGACCCACCTCCAACTCAGCTTCAACAGCATCCAGGTGCTCCCTGTAGATCTCAGCGCCCCGGCACTGCTCAGTCTCTACATAGACCAGAATTCTATCACATCTGTATCCAGGGAGGTCTTAGCAGGACTTCCCCGACTTCAGACCCTCAAAGCTGGAAACAATCCATTTGTCTGCTCCTGTGACTCTCATTGGTTTGTCATGACTCTGAACAAGTCCTTGCTCCTGGACTGGCCCTTGGATTATACATGCAGCACGCCGCCATCTTTTGCAGGCCTGCCACTCTCAGAGTACAAAACCAGTGAACTCTCATGTGAGATGTGGCTTCAAGCTGCAGTTGCTGTTCCTGTAATAATAACGATATCTGCAGCCTTAGGTCTGCTTTTCTATAAGTGCGACGGAGTGTGGTATACGAAGATGTTATGGGTGTGGATCAGGGTGAGGAGGAGAAGCAGGAACCGCTCCCACAAGTTGAAGAATCTATCCTGTAGTTATCATGCATTCATCTCCTACAGTCATCAGGACTCTAGCTGGGTGAGCAACCAGCTGGTGCCCTCTCTGGAAGGTGCCAGGTTTTCACTCTGCGTTCACGAGCGTGACTTCGTCCCTGGTGAGTGGATCATAGACAACATCATCAACTGTGTGGAGTCCAGCTACAAGACGCTGTTTGTCCTCTCCAAACACTTCGTCCAGAGCGAATGGTGCAACTACGAGCTCTTCTTTGCCCAGCACAGAGCCATCAGTGTCCAGCAGGACTCTTTAGTCTTTATATTACTGGAGCCCATTCCGACTGACTCTCTGCCCAAAAAGTTCCTGAGACTTAGAAGTTTGCTGAGGCAGCAGACGTACCTGGAGTGGCCGAAGGATGAACGGAAGCAGCAGGTTTTCTGGGCAAGTCTTAAATCTATGCTGCACATGGCTGACAAATCGATTGTTGTGAAGGATGTGGCTCTGGCCCTTTCAGATACAGCACGTCTAGTTACAGACCAAGTGTAAGAGCTCAGTGGATATCTTCTCTTTTTTTTTTTTTATCTATCTAAAAAAAACACCCACATATGGACTCAAACAGTTTCTGGTAGCTGTAATTGTTACTCTTGTTTATATTGGCCCTGATGACATTTCTTCCTGTGCAAAAAAAAAATCACTCCAAAGTTCAGCTGAGGCTAATACAAGGCTTCAACAGTCTAATAACAACAATTCATCTTTTTAGCGTGAAAATGCCTATTTGTTCTTTCCTTGCTGAGCTGTGGCACACACACCACACGCACACACGCACACGCACACACACACACACACACACGCACACACACGCACACACACAGATACACAGACACAGTTTGTTTGTGTAGCCACTTCTGTACTTTGTATTTTTTTAATAATGTTTTTGAGCAGCTGTTCTTGTATTCTATCCTATTTATTATTTCTTGTATATTATGTATGTGTGCTGTGTGTCTTATGTTTTTATTTTGCATGCTGTAGCACTGACAAGTTAGGATCAATAAAGTCTATCTAATCGAATCTATTGAAACGGAGTTGATTACGACAACACTCACACTTTCACTGTGGCATGTAAGTTTTGGGTTAATATAGACTTGAAAACAACGTAACCATAATATGGTCATCGGTCACAATGACAGTCTCTAAGAATGCAATCCTACCAGGAACAATGAGGATCACACTTCACATTAAAACAACAATTTTTAACTTATCAAGAGGAGCTAAATAACTAAAAGTTGTCAGCTCCTCACAAATCTTGCCTAAATAAAAGAATCAGAAATTGTCAACATTAGTATAGAATAGAATATATATTTATTTCCATTTGCACAGGTACAGAGCTGTACAGATGGAATTTTTGTGTGTTGCACTTAAAAACAGTTTCACAAAAAAAAGCATAACAAGAAATACAATAGAAAAATGCAATGAAAAAATGATATAATAATATTATTAAAAATACTGTAAATATATGTAACAGTAACGTAGGAGAACAATCAAAAGACAAAACAGTTGTAAAATAAATGAAGTTAAAATGGTACAGTGGATAAAAAGATATAATTGACATTATTGGTCCTGAGATTTTTCACATTGTTATTCCACACAGAAAACATAATGCACTGGACACATACCTTTGTTCAAAATGAAATATTATTATGATATTTACAGTAATATTGCAGATATAACCATTTGATTTAAGTTCTAAGTGAAATAAAGGAGTCATTAGGGACCGTAATTAGTGCTCTTACCACAACTTATCTCAAAGCATCCCAACAAACCAAAATGTGTGTAGTGTTGTGCTTTTTTATGATGCTTTTCAACATAAAAAAAAATGAAAATGGTAGCATTTTTCAGCACACCACTAGTTTTACACTTGGAATTCATTCTCAATAAACCTCATTCAGGTGAAATTGCATCAACATTTTGTGTCGAAAAAGCTGAAGTTATGACTTATTCTGACTAATAGTTAAGATCAGACTGTCAAAGTTCAATTTCAGGATAACACTTTAACATTTAATCAATCAAACACCCAAATGTCACTGAAATTAGTGAACTGGTCCTTCATTTAACTTGTGAAGAGCATTTTATGGAACCACCCGTGTTAAATTTTTGGACAATGAGCTTGAAAGAAACCCATAATTTCTTAGACAGAAACGTTGAAAACGGGTCAAATTTGACCTGAAGACGACCGGAGGGTTGTAAACATAATAAAAACAGAAATATTGACATTTCAGTCATGCAAAATGTATTTTACCAGCAGACAAATATGTTGTTTGTTCTGCTTTGTGTTCTCTAGTTAGAGGCTTTCACAATTTAGAAACGGCAAATGTCTCCATCTAGAGTTGGTGAAGAGCCTCTATACCAGCGCTTCTCTTTGGAGCACCGCAGGGGGAACATGATGCATCAGTCCTAAAATAACTGCCTTTAATAAAGAATGGAATTAGTGATGGATTTGTAGGCTAGCACTGAAGTGTATTTCAGTTACGAGGTTGCTGTTCAGCCTAAACTCTGAGACACCACAACACCGCACTATGTGCAATCTTCACAATTAGTCTATTTACATTTTATCATGCTGTTTAAGCAGTTGCACATTTTGTATTCTCAGCTTGTGTATATTCAAATATTTGTTCTTGTATTTTATCCTATAATTATTTCATGTATATGTGTGTCTATTGTATCCTAGTATTTCATTTATATTTATGTTCTGTGCTGTGTGACTGATTTTGGTTCTGCAACACAGTAATTACCCATTTTATTGGGATCAATAAATATCTATCTATCTATTTTATCTATCTATCTATCTATCTATCTCTATCTATCTATCTATCTATGTACTGTATGTATCTATCTATCTATCTGTTTATCTGTCTATCTGTTTATGTACGTATGTATGTATCTATCTCTTTATTCTAGGCCTTTGGTTTTGGTACCCAAAATGTTTTGTTCTGCTCGGGGTGTACGTGGCTGAAATCATATTTCAAAGGGGTACATTATTGAAAAGAAATCTGAGAAGCGGTGCTGCACAAAGTGGTATAAAGGAGGGAATTGGAAAGAGTGTGTACAGCTCAGATACAGGGTTTTCTCTGGCTTTGTGGAAGTCTTAGGTGTGCAACTCTGAGTTTTTTGCGTCTCTTTGTAGTTGTGTTTTATCGCTTTGTGGTCAGTTTTCTTGGTGGTAGTTTGCGTTTCATTTTCACATAATTTTGGACCGTTATTAGCACTATACCTGTGTCTAAAACATTGGAAAAGCTAGGGCAGATTGTAAATAAATAACACTCAATAAGCTTAGTTACATTTGTTGGGCTCGGGTGCTGCCCCTAAAACTTGTAAAGACAGGAAAAGCCCTGAGACAGAGTATGTCTTTAAAGCGCCCATATTACGCTCATTTTCAGGTTTCTATGGTTTCATTTTCTAAAAACATTATATTTTTGTTGTATTGCACATTGCTGCAGATGCTTTTTTCACCCTGTGTGTTTAGGTCTCTGTTTGAGCTACAGAGTGAGACGTCCCACTTCTTTATTTTTATTTTTTTGGGAGCTGCACAAGTGCAGTAGCTACGTAAGGTCACATCAGCTAGACAACTCTCCAACTTTTGTCAGTACAAGGCAATATTAGCTGGGAGACTATAGATAGATAATGATTGAAAATGGGAAATTATAGTGTTACAGCAGCAAAATCCATCACACAGCACATAACTTAAATATAAATGAAATACTAGGATACAACATACATACATACAATATACAATAGCATAAAATATAAGAACAAATATTTGAATATATACAGGATAGGAATACAAAAATGAGCAACTGCTTAAATAGTATGATGAAATGTAAATAAACCAATTGTGCAGGTTGCATATACAATATGCAGTAACACCCCACTGGGATTTGGGCTGACTTACTACTGTTGAACTTCATTATTAAACTAAACCATTACCAAATTACACCACTGTCCAAAAATTACAACCAGTACTAAAAATCAACGAGAAGATGCCAGAAATCGTAAAAATATACAATGGGTATTACCATAATATTGACTTTTTTTTTTGAAGTGTACATTTTTTCGGAGTGTTTTTGGAGTGCTGACTTACTATTGTAAGTCAGCCCAAATCCCAGAAAAAGTGATTTTATTTTTCATAATATGGGCACTTTAACACAAAGGATTTTACAAGTGGGCTTCATACATACCTTTTTTTGCATACTACTAATTTATGAAAATAATAATTGTTGGCATGATTTTATAATCATGTTTAAATGTAGCACAGTGAATCCTTAGGATGAACTGGACCTGTGGATGGCTACCTTAGTGACTACCTTACCTGTATGTAACATTCAAGTTATCTTAACATTTTATTATCAATCTTGTTTACACAACTCAAAGCAATTGTCTTTGCAGAATATTGTGTACAACAATTTTATAGTCGGTTTGGAGCTGCTTCGTTAGAAGAGACTACAATACCCATAGTTCCATGCGTGTAACACCCAAGACGATTTGCGCCGACTCACACTGAGTTGTATTGTGGTTGTTACCCCTGTTCTCTCCTCCTTCCCGTATAAGATGGTGGTTTGTGCCGCCAGCAGGTAGCCAACACCTTTACAAGCTGACAGAAAGGTTGGTTGGCTCCGTGACAACCGCTGACAGCTGCTAGAGACGGCAGCTTGCTGCAACCGTATCCCATATAGGCATACTTCTCCTTCAACATCCTGGAGAGGAAGCTGCGAAAACATATAGGCAGGGTGAGTATCCAAACAGTTATCCCAATAAATCAATGCTATACACTGGGCTACGCACTGAATTATCGTTTTCATCGGAAGCCAGAAGTGATGTAGTTCAGCCAAAGACTTGCAGCTGTCCGGGTACTGTTGGTCTGTTAGAGGCGCTGGCCGAGGCAGCTTCCCTCAAAGGGGGCTGCTGCTTCGGTTATGTCGGGCTCTGCCGGCCAGCGGAGGGCAGGCCGCGTAAACTCCTCTTCCTGACAGACTTTTGTAAGGAACAACTTATAAACAACACCCTACTTTGAGAGGAAGTGCCGGTGTCTTTTGATAAAAACAAATTACACAGTGAGCGTTGTTAATTACACAGCAAGCCACAAGAAAACCCGTACAAGACCAGACTGTATCGTTAGCTAGCAACATTCCAGTCTGGCTCCCAAGCCGGTTAGCATAGTTGGTTAACTTATTAGCTGGTTAGCTTAGCTTAGCTGGTCAGCAGCACCGGCGGAGCCCCGCTTAGCTAAGTGTTACGTTACTTCATCCAGCACATGACTGACAAAAAAGCTGCTGGTTCTAACCCTCAAACCAATAACGTTACTGCTTGTAATTTCACATTTTATTATAAATATGTGAACATGACAAATGCGTTACTTGACTGTTTATATATTAGCTAGTACGGCTCACACACTTTGCGTTACGTAACCTTACCCCAAACTTGTTTGGCGCATTTAGTAGATTCCCACCGTTTCAGAGCCACTCTGACATATAAGAGTGGCCATGAAACAATACGGGGAAATTAGCTTTCACAGTCTGTACAGAGAGGGCCTGTTAAGATGCCAAAGGTTGTCAGAATGACTTCTGAAATGGGCAGACTGTTGTATGAGCGATGGAGCCAATAGTCTTCCCTCGGCTCAGCTCTGTGTTGACATCTGACACTGTTGTCATTGGACTCATCTTCCTCCTAAACTGTCCACAAGCCAGCCCCAGAGACAGAGACACGCAGTGGCATCACAGGGCTGATGATGTGCCTTCAAACATCTTAATGTGTTCATTTCATTGTAATGCCCTGCAGTGACAGGGTATTGACTGGTTCCATATGGGCCTTTGGGCCACATTAATTACAAGTAATTGCATGTAAAGTAAGTTAAAAAGATATTTTCAGCATCTAATATTTAATTTTACTGCATTCTGATACATTTTATGCACCAATTTATGATAAAAATGTCTTTTATTTATGACAAGAATAACATAAAAATTCTGATTAAAATTATAATGGAATATATTGCAGAAAGGGGGCTTTCGCATCCAGGACCTTGGCCCAGATCTGACTACACTTGACTCCAAAGTCCAGTTTGTTTCACTCATGAACAGGGCATTATGGTATTTTTTTATTCCAAGGCATGCTCCTAAGTTGAAACATTTAGGAGTGACATATGTATGGTTAGCCTAACTGCTATGACTGTTGTAGCTAATTTGTGCAATAATGCAAAAGTGACTATAAAACGTTACAGTACAGGTGTTAGCAGAGTCTTTCTGCAGCTGGACGTTGCCATCTCTTAACTTTTGGCTCATCAACGTCAGCCGCATGTGTAAAATATATACTCCTTTTTGGAGGTGGCTTAAACCTCTTTGGTGGGCGCCAAACAACTTGACAGAAGTGATAAAACCATCTCTTACGTTAAAACTAACTACACCACTTTGAGGTTGAGAGATGTTACTGCCTTCCCCTTTTGAAAGATGAGTATTGCAGATTAGAGAAGGCAAGATACTTTCCACTACACATATTGACATATATACTGTGTGTGGAGAGGAGAGAGAGAGAGAGAGAGAGAGAGAGAGAGAGAGAGAGAGAGAGAGAGAGAGAGAGAGAGAGAGAGAGAGAGAGAGAGAGAGAGAGAGAGAGAGAGAGAGAAGGCTGTCACTGCACTCTTAACACTTTTGTAACACACTCAATTTGCTGAGGCTAGTGAGGCTACATGTTCTTCGTGCATTTGAAGCTGTGCATCTTGAAAACATTTTTAAATTAACAATGGATCAACGTAGGGCTGCACGGTCACAGACGCAGTGGAGCACTGAGCAGCTAAAGTGCCAGAGACCAAAGCACAGCTGATTCCTAATGCTATGAAATTGGGCCTGAATTTATTGGTGTTCAGGGCTGGGAATCCAGCCTCACTACTCCTTTTTTTTTTTTGTCCGTAGTATTGACAATTTTCTAACATACCCTGCCTTGAAGAAGATGTCCTTTTTTTTCTGTAGCCTACTATACCCTTCCTGAGCACCCTGGACCATGTTGCCTTGCCAATATACCAAGCCTTGAGGCTGCTGTGCTTATAATTTAGCTATGATAGCATTATTACTGTAACTCTACTTTACACTAGGTGTGTGTCTGGGTGTCTGTCTGTCTGTGAGTGATTGAGAGTCTGTGTGAGTGTGTCTGTGTCTTTTGGCCCACAGAGTTTGTAATTTATTCGTGATTTACATGCTGTTAGTTCCTTTAAGCTTCACAGCTCAGACCACATACGGAGCTTGGTTGTTACAGTTTTACTTAAATAAAATGTACCACTGCCGTATAATTTATTCTCCCCCGAGTAAAATAATGAACTTATTTTTCAGGGGTGAATGTCTGTCTTTATTTGTAAAATGATAAATTTCTGCTAGAGTCAAAGCAGTTTGTCTTGTTTAATGTCTGTATCTCCAACAAATGAGAGTAATATGGTAAAAGTAGTACAGGAGAGACTTTGTGTTCTCTTCATCTAAATAAAAAGGTGTGTGTATGTATCGACATCGGCCTTATTGATTTTGAAAACATTGGCTTATATCGTGCATCTCTACTCTCCACTCTTTTGTGACATTCCCTTCTGCTCTTTACCAGTGTGGTTGTGTTTAAATAAGCAAGTACTCACGGGTTAGTCTTATGCAAACAGATGTGTGCAGTGTTTGTTTCTTTATGAGCATGCCCGCAATGCATTTCAGTTAATTATTACTCTGACTAGATGTCTGACTTTGAGATCCAGGAAGATTTATTTACAAATCCAACATGAACTTCACTATGAAGTTGGATGTGGTTCTAAAATATAAGCAAAATAATAATGCACATTAATACGCATTTGACTTACTATGAACATTATTTACCAAAAATAAATGTTATAGCCACCAGCATGTATGCTATATAACAAGAAATAATGTTAAGAATTACATTAATTTATCTGTAATTATTAACATAAATGTAACATATTGCATAGTAACACAAACTGAGAATAAGTCATATCTATTACAGCACACATATTCATAACGAAGCACATATCTACGTCTACTACTACTATTACTACTACTACTAATAATATTACACCTTTAATATCTAAGCACGTGGCTCCACAGGCTGGTCTGTGTACTGGTGATTGCATGTTGCTAGCAAACACAACCTGAATTTCAATACGTGGCTGCACAAGTAATATTAAACATTCTGCACATCTATCAGCTATGCGATAAGACAGCAACAGCAATATTATCAAGGCGTTAATATATAAGTACATACAGTCCTCTAATAAAATCAACAGTACTTTTCTCTAGGTGTGTGTCTGTGTCTTTTGGCCCACAGAGTTTGTAATTTATTCGTGATTTACATGCTGTTAGTTCCTTTAAGCTTCACAGCTCAGACCACATACGGAGCTTGGTTGTTACAGTTTTACTTAAATAAAATGTACCACTGCGGTATAATTTATTCTCCCCCGAGTAAAATAATTAACTTATTTTTCAGGGGTGAATGTCTTTCTTTATTTGTAAAATGATCCATTTCTGGTAAAATCAAATGTGGTTTGTCTTGTTTAATGTCTGTATCTCCAACAAATGAGAGTAATATGGTAAAAGTAGTACAGGAGAGACTTTGTGTTCTCTTCATCTAAATAAAAAGGTGTGTGTATGTATCGACATCGGCCTTATTGATTTTGAAAACATTGGCTTATATCGTGCATCTCTACTCTCCACTCTTTAACGTAGAGCAGATAAAGTATACACATGTCAGGGATTTTGCCGGCTCGAAATGGGCCTTTGGGGGGGGACAACGACTATGCACAACAGTAAGCAGGATTGGTCCGCATACTGTAAAAGGCAATGAGTCTGTGACCTTAATTGACAGAAAATGTTATCAATGTTATAAGACCTGGATGATAAAAGTGAGAGAAGTTCTCCCATTCAAGTTTATGTTCTGCTTTTCAACGGTTATTTGGTACATTGCTGTTTAACACAGTCAAAGAGGATTTGAGGTGCTATTCTTTTTTTCTCCATCTCCCTCCCCCCCCCCCCCCCCCCCCATTACATACCGAAATGTTTTTTAATCTAAGCCTGTATTCCCCCCCTAACACATAACTGCTAAGAACCTGGCAATTAAGCTGTTTTGAGCACCACCACCTAAGCCAAAACTAACTAAATGACTTTTCTCAGATCCAGTGATTGTAGTTGGTTAGTCAGTCTAAATCCTTGAAGTTCAACTTCCGGGATTGCTCCCGTGCAGTGGGAATTTCCGCCGGATGCATGTATTTTCCATTTCCTTCCTCTGACAGCTAGCTAGACTATCTGCCCAATCTGATTTTTCTGTTGTACGACTATTTTACAACAACAGTGTGTGGCACGGCCCATGACGATTCTGATTGGTTTAAAGAAATGCCAATAAACCAGAGCAGCTTTTCCTCCCTTCACCATATTCTATTTAGAGTAGCCAGACCCTCCTTCAGCTCGCTTTGGAGGAGGGTCTGACAAAGCGAGACTAGATATTTATTTGTCATCTACTCTAGTTTTTTCAATGTTTTAGACACAGATGTGGCAGTTTCTTTTGTCTGCGTAGAGGAATTTCTGGTGCCCCCTAAAGAGGAGTTAGCCTGTGCCAGAGGAAAATCCCCAGTGTCAAAACGTCTTGGACTTTAAGCAGTCAACTTCCCTCTCATCCACAGCTGCTACCCATGAGGCTGACGTCCAGTGTGGACGTCAGGGGAGGACCTGTATTCTCCAACAGCTTCTGGTAGCAGGATTTTTGAAGTTGATGGTTCTCAGGATGTAGCTGAGCTGCTGTCTACCTTTGTCCCAGTGCAGCTCCCGTCCCTGTCCTAGACGTCCGGTCCAGTAGTGTGTGATCGTAGGATGTCCCGGAACCCTGGGGTGAAGGACGACCTGATGGAGTGCCCACTGTGTATGGAGCCGCTGGAGATCGATGACGTCAACTTCTTCCCTTGCACCTGTGGATACCAGATCTGTCGCTTCTGCTGGCATCGAATCAGGACGGACGAGAACGGCCTCTGTCCTGCCTGCAGAAAGGTACACCTAGTTTGTGAACCAAAGCAATGGAGGCTTTCCTTCTAATAACTGACACTAAGTCCAACTAAGAGAGATTAATTCATCTTATTATGCAAGCCTTAAAGTGTCCCAGTCTTACAATACCTCATGTGTCCAATAGTCTCCGTTTAGGGTGACCAGCATGCCCAAACAAAAGAACATTACATCTTCTAAATAGAGAAGGGCTTTCTTCAAGCAATCATGTTTGATTAAATCTGGTTTCATCTTTTCGATTTTTTTATTAATTGTTTCAGTTTCTGTATTTTTATAATGTCTAAATGACAAAAGCCCATCATAAATTCCCAGAGCCCATGGAAATGTCTTCATATTTCATGTGTTGTTTGTCAAAAGCTGTACAGTCCAACAGACATTTGTGTCATTCCACAGCTCCAGCAGTTCATGGTTGGGTTTATCACGTCCCGTACTATGTGGTCCAGGGTTGGACCTGACTTCAACCCACTATTTGGGCCTTTTTTTTTTAAATGGATGTGGCAAACTCAACGACTGCTGGCCAAATCCGGCCCTACGTTTATTGGGCCTGAATATCAATTTTGGTACATAAATAATTTTTGCCCGCCTACTTTCTCGTTGCTTCGCATCGTTTTTGTCACTTTTAGCAAAGTTTTTGTTGCTTTTTTCTTTGATGGCTTAGGAACTTTGCATGCCGACTTATTTTTAGGGTTTAATGTCCACCAAACTTTCAGTGAAAAAGCTATGTGACACATGCAATTATACAGTCAAAGATATCTGACTTTTTTGATGAAATAAAAGCAGGTCGGTAAGACACACGTCTGGCCCTTAATGTGATCCATTCTTTCCAGTGTGGCCCTTAGTGAAACTGAGTTTGACACCCCTGATATAGACTATAAAGCCACGCAGGTGTTTGACAGATGGTTTCCCTGAATGATGTGTGTGTTCTGCAGCCATACCCTGAAGACCCGGCGGTGTACAAGCCACTGTCGCAGGAGGAGCTGCAGAGGATAAAGACGGAGAAGAAGCAGAAGCAGAACGAGAAGAAGCAGAAGATCACCGAGAACAGAAAACATCTGGCCAGCGTCCGGGTGGTGCAAAGAAACCTGGTGTTTGTGGTGGGGCTGTCACAGAGCGTGGCTGACCCCGAGGTGAAGAACACACACACACACACACACACACACACACACACACCACACACACACACACCACACACACCACCCCACACACACACACACACACACAGTGTATGCTGCTATGATGACAGTAGATATTCAGATGAAATGAATAATATTGGTATGTAATTGGGCAGCAGCTTAGTCGGCCTACATCCTCCACACACACAGCAGTCCTGGAAAACAGCGGGGGGGGGGGGGGGACATTCCATGCCATAAATATCCTTTGACTGAAGTGACACTATTGATTGTGTGACTTAATTCAACTAACTTCAGATGAGATTTAAGAGTTTGGGAAATCATGTCAGATTTATTTTTGATGAATTGAAGTCCCAGTGAAGCAGCGGTAGAGAGATGAGGACGGATGGCCTCCACATACAACTGCCTTTACCATCAACAAATCCCACCTCAACCATATTCTTTGTGTAAACCTAAAGTTTTTGCCAGCTAAAATCCACACATACACAAACGCATACATTCTACTAAAATATTCGGGGTCAAGTGCAGTTTCATATAAAAGGCAGGGTCATAGGCACCCTACGTCACATTGGATTGGATGCATTTGTGCAACCCCTCCCAAGGTCAAGATGAGTCCGCAAACATATTATGTTTTACTGGAAAAGAAAAGAGAGGAATTTTATTATAAAAATACTTTATGATTTTTGTGAGACATTTTTAGCATGCCAAGACTGAGCAGAATGTCCACAGTCCTGCCACCTGGAGGTGACAGGACACACACATGCACACACATTTTGCATATGTGAGCAGCAGATTCTTATGGACGTTTGATGAAGTCAAACCCATTATTTGTAAAAAAAAAAAAACACAGTTGCTGTAATGAAACCGTGAAAGAAAACATTGCAGACAATTGCTCACCGACTGAATGTGTAAGTAGCCTAAAAATAGATGTTATGTGGCCACTGCTCTGACATTCAAGGAGTTAGGCTACCAATAGCCTAATTAGCACACATCAACAGTTATATTATATTTTGCCTTAAAAGTGAGCATTGTTTCATGAGCTTATGCTGTATAATAAAATGATACGGAAAATGGACCAATAAAGCAATAACCATGATGACGATAAATGATTACGACATTGGATTTTGTGTCTTCTGTGTTTTACAGGTTCTGAGGAGGCCAGAATATTTTGGGAAGTTTGGGAAGATTCACAAAGTGGTGATCAACAACAGCACATCGTACGCTGGCTCCCAGGTGACGCGCTGCACACCAAGCCAGCAACAGCGACTGTGGGGGGCATCATGTTTCTGGGTCGTTTGTCACATTAATTATGACAATAATTTTCACAGATGAGTAATAGGATAAAATGATGATGTGGTGACATTTAAGGGGGCTATGTGTGTCTTTCAGTTTGTGTTGATTCTAGCGGTAGTGTTTTTACCACACCTGCTGTCCTGTTACCCACTGTATATTACTGAGTTAGCGTTACTGGGAGGTCATATAGTTGCAATGCGTTTTTCTCAGACAGAAAATCATTCATTTACAATAAGAGAATAAGTTACAGATGCATTGTTGCATTTCAGGTGTTGCAAACGGTAACTCAGCCTACTTTGGATGCATCACAAGCTAAACCAGGTATCACTGTCACTGCAAAACATCAAGAGTTTGTTGTAGCAACAAACGTAACGATAACTTAGATTAATGATATAAGTATTTCATGAAACCCAAGAACGCTTTACACAAGTAACTTTACAGGAGGACAAGGGACCAGAAAAGGCCAACACAAACACGGTCTGAAATAAAACCCGGCTACTGACTGCAACCACGTCACACAATTTAAAGTTATTTTATTAATATAATGGACATATTACATACCTGAGGGCCAATTCAGGGAAGGTTTTGAATCACTTACAATCCCGTAATTGTTTCCATCTGTAGTTGTTCTTGGTTTAATTACCTTCTTTCCTGTGATGGCCCTGCCCCAGTATCAGCCATAACTACAGCAGCAGATACCTTCTAAAATAACTTAAAATGCAATTAGGCCTACATGAAGAAATCTCCCACAGTGTACAGTGAAAACTCCCGGATCCCTTTTATTAAATAGCTTCAAAGTCTTCACTACATTTATTAAATGGGTCTGGACAGACGTGATGGTTGGTGGAGGCTGTAGTTGAAGTTTGTATTGATCTGTGTCTGTGTCTTTCTGTTTCCCAGGGGCCGAGTGCCAGTGCCTATGTCACATATATTCGTTCAGAAGATGCTCTCAGAGCAATCCAGTGTGTCAACAACGTGGTGGTCGATGGCAGGACGCTGAAGGTAAGGAGGAGAGATAAAGGACACAGTGTTTGAGTTCCTAGAAGGTTGGGCTGAATATTGAGTTCTACAATTAATTTTGTCTTCTGCAGGCTTCTTTAGGAACTACAAAATACTGCAGTTACTTTTTAAAGAGCATGCAGTGCCCCAAACCAGACTGCATGTATCTACACGAGCTGGGGGATGAGGCTGCCAGTTTTACTAAAGAGGAGATGCAGGTAAGTCCAGGCAGGGTAGTATGAACCTTTAATCGCTTGAAATAAGGGTATTAGCCATTGAATTTAAATGTTTGGTGTAACATGTTGAATCATCATGTATTAGTCCTCTTTTTATTATTATAGTCATTTGCTTTTTTCATAAGGTTAATCCTAGAATAATTTAACATATTGCAGATTGTTTTTACAGAAATGTAATAGTTTCAGTGGAGCTTTCATTTATTTTTTATAACTTCAACATGACTGTTTTTTTAGCTACATATATATTGCTAAAAAAATAAAATTGAATCGTAGTCGCAATATCTGGCAGGGAAATCTCAATTAGATTGTTTTTCCCAAAATCATTGAGCCCTAGTGTAGTAGCTCTGAAGACACTACCCAACTCTTTAAACTTAACAAAAACCCATACCTTCTTCAACAAATTCAGACATTTTCTTCAGTATTGCACAATATGTTCTGGTTATTAATACCATTAAGGCAAGAAGAGCCAAACCATTTCATAAAACTATGGCATTTCTAGGTAGCTTGACTTCTTTGGACATTGGACATGTCTGGCTAAGGCATGAGTATACCATACGTAGGGCTGGGTACCAAAGTCAATACTTTTAAGGCACACACTAAACTGCCTCTAAAGTATAGAGTATCAAAAAATGCCTCTTCATTCTATACCCAATTTCAATAAGGAGTGAATCTCATCAGAGTCAGTGAGCCAATCAGTACGCTGCATGCTTCTACCAAGATCTAATAATGCCTGTGATTGGCTGTCTAATGTAATACGTTGTAGAGACACGCAAAAAGAACTCTACACAGAGACGGCTCATGTAGTAGGAGCTGGGAAATATATACAAGATTTGTGCTGTAATGTTGTCATTTCTTTTTGTTTTATAAAACTGGTATTGACAAATTGTTTAGAAACCGGTATTGAAGTCACTGCACTGGTATCGGTAGCAGTACTGAACATTTTTGAACAATATCCAGCTGTAACCATATGCCTGTAACTAAAAGGAGGAAATCCTCAGCAAGAACAGCCAAATGTTTAACTCGTATTCCACACTATATGTCCCATAGTGGCCTATGGTTCCCCCTTTCAGTCCTCACGTATTCCATTGTAGTACTGCTAGCTCTCGCTAATCTGTTATTGTGTTTCCAGGCAGGAAAGCATCAGGAGTATGAGCAGAAACTACTACAAGACCTGTACAAAAGTAACCCGACCTTCCTACAGAGTCCAGCGGTGTCAGGGGACCGGTCGAAGGGCAAAGGCAACTCCTTACAGAGGTATTGTAACAGCAGCGTGTCTTTCTCTGTGTGTCTCTGTAGGGGTATCTATCTTTTTTAGATAAAACAGATGTTGACACAAGACACTCCCTGTCTTGTGTCTCCCTCTCTAGTTTCCTTTTGGGGACACCATTTAAAATTGGGAAAAGTTGGAAATTGTTTTCATAGATTGTATAGATCTATACATTTACCTGCTATTTCTGACAATTTGATGAGTAAAAATGCCTATTATGCTTAAGTAAATAAAAATGAACAAAACTGGTTATAAATAATAATATATAAGATCTCCAGGGGAGTCAAGTATAACCCGACTCTGGAGATAAAACTTTTTAAAAGTAATTTTAATTGCTATTTTGATTCTCACTTCTTATCATTTTGGCTATGGTGATTTTCCTATGGTGCTGGCTGAAAACTCTTTGGGGGGCCGCCGAAAAGTCTTCTGTGCAAGAAAAACCCTGAACACCCAAAGAGTAAATCTCATCAGCATCATTAGCCAATCAGCACGCAGAATGCTTCTATCAAGATCTAATAATGTCTGTGATTGGCTGTCTAATGTAACACTTTGCAGAGAAACACAGAAAAACTCTTACAAAACTGTTGTACTGTAAAACTGTTTCAGAAAAAGCGTGGTAGGAGCTAGAAAATATATACAAAGATTTGTGCCTTAATGTAATTTTTTTTTGTTTATAACAATGGAATTTAAAAAAAGTTTTGGTTAGGAACCAGAGTCAAAGTCTCGCCCTAGTGTTTTTTATTTAAATAATTGGAGGTGCATTCCCTCGCTCTTTTAAAATCCCAATGAGCTACAGTAACTCCAAGGCGTGTATGTGTTTATATATAGTTTTGTTTCTGTGTCTGTGTGCTGTCCCGGCTCTCTCAGCTCCAGTAAAGACAGCCTATCATCAGACCCCGGGAGGAGTCCTCCATCAGAGGGCTCAGACTGTGAACACTTGACCCCTGCGGGGCCCCAAACTGACCCAAGCCTGGACCCCGTACCGGCACTCTGTCCTTTCTCCTCACAGCTTGCTAGGTAAACTCAGCAGCCGCCATTTCACTGTTAGGGTCTTTCTTGGAACATAGGCTGCTAGCAGCTATGTTATCTATACATTTATTTTTTAAAGCTTGGAAGTCTTGTGTTAAACTTTAAGTTGACTTGACACCAACTGCTTACAAATGTCTTTCAGCCAATCAGAGTGTGAGAGACTGAGTGGATTTCGATGATATGTTATGGTAAAATACCATAGGCCTTTATTTGGAACAGGTTTATACTGGAGACAGGCTTTACTCCTAATTTCACCTGCATCTCAGTTAATGTTAACTCCAAACCAGAGCCGCCACTTTCAAACCAACATGGCGGGCCACTCACTGGTGTCCCTTGGAAACAAGTTAAAAACGCTTGTCTTTCTTAATCGTTTTCCAGAAGTGGGTTCCTCCCAATTCTCCACACTTCCTCCCTGGTTCCTCCATATATTAAACTTAAGACACATTTAAGTTACTTTATTTACCTGGTTATTTTTATATAAAAAAAAAACAAAAACCTGTGCAGCTCTATTATCTGATACATAAAGTATCAGATCTGGATTCTGTATCGGCCGATATTTAATATATAAAAAAAAAAAAACAGACTGGATTGGGGGTGAAAAAAAGCTGATTGGGACATAATGCAACTCAACACTAAGTCTAACACTAGTCTTCCAGTCTTCCTGTCATTGGTACACCTTTAATGTTAAAAACCTACCTAAAGTCAACAAGAAGAAAAATTAAAATGTAGAAAAGCAGAAAAAGAGATGCCTCTGTTTTTGTACTGATGGAATCAGTGCTGTTGAAATACACATTATTCTGAATTTACCATGTGAGAACGGTGCTTGTAGTCACATTTTAACCTTTATTAGTGCTGGCCAGTGTTTATTTGAAACCCCTTTTTCATAACCAGCTTTTATTTGATAATTTTTGGTAACTATATATTGGGTTGGAACGCTCCTCGTCTTCTGGTAGCTAAATATACTTAGTATTTTTCTCTGCTTTTATATTGCAGCCCCAGCCACACACTGACAGACATCACCAGTATAGGCAACGGTGAAACTGCACAACTGGTAAGAAGTGGACTCCTAAGCAGGAGTTTCCAGATGTTTTGTTTGAGTGAAAGTGTCCTGAGACACGCCAGTTGTACCTTCTGATCGCGATGCATCTCGTACATGGAACCAGCCTTTTTGAAATGAACAGTGTAGTTAGAATGCAGTATTTATGTTTTGCAATACGAGTGTTCTTAAACCAGAAACTCCCTGTCTTGTGTCCTTAAGCTCCGTGGAGGCAGTGAGTCTCCGTCGCCCCCCCCTGGCCTCAGCAAGCCCAGTCTGCTGCTTCCCATCAGTGTCCCGGGCCACACAGCCCGCTCCCCGTTCGAGGCGACTGCCGCCGAGTCCCAGTCCCTGTTCTCAGACAACAGTAACTTCAGGCATCCCAACCCGCTGCCCAGCGGCCTGAGCGGCTTCCCCAGCTCCCCCCACAGCAACGCTGACTGGCCCACAGCGCCAGAGCCACAGAGCCTCTTCACCTCAGGTCGGTCTCTCTGCGCTTTGTGTCCAGCTAGAGTTGTCCTTACGTCCAGTCAATTTGATTGTATTTATATAGCCCAATATCACAGATCACAGTTTGCCTCAAGGGGCTTTGCAATCTGTACAGCAGACAACACCCTCTGTCCTTAGACCCTTGCTTCATATGAGGGAAAACTCGAAAATCAACAGAGAAACGGATCCCTCTCTCTGGACAGATGGACATGCCATATACAGTACTGTATGTTGTTTGTACAGAACAGACCAGCATAATATAATTACAGTATAGACAATCCAAATGACATAGAATGTGAACATATATGAACAGCTAGAGAGATCCTTAGATTCAGTGGCTATCAGAAAGGTTATTATTGTGGTCGGCAGGACAATAAGTGCTAGGCTTGAGTGATACATTGAGGCTAAGACCGACCCGCCAGACAGATAATAAGGAATAAGCTATTCATTGAAGTTAAGGCAGAAAGATGAGCTTAAAATTTGGATTTAAATCCTCAAAAGATGAAGCGATTGTGTCTGAACTTGGTCTGACTGTTCTCCAAACAAATCATCAAGAAGACAAAGTTCCGCACACAAACTGATTCCGATTTTTCAAGAAGTTTAGTTTAGCAGCTAGCAGTAAAACTGAGCTCGTGGACCCTTCCACCGAGTTCAGTGATTTTTACGGCCGGTTGCATGCTGCTCTTGGCAACGGCTGTCGGTGCAATTCCCACAAAATTGTTGTTTTAACATTTCTGTTTGTGCACGGATTGAACAAATGACACACAACATATGAATTCATGGGTGTTGGAGGTGTTTGTGTTGGACAGAGTCAGACTAGCCGTTTCCCCCTGTTTCCAGTCTTTAGTTTACCTGATTTTACTAATGAAATGTCTGCTAATTGTCCAGCTGTATGGACAGCAGCAGTTTACAGAATTACACAATATGAGTGCAGTTATTCTTTCAGGGTATTTGTATTGAAATGAAGACATTGGAATCAAATCTAGAAATTAACAATTAGTTTCTTGTCATCCAAACAAACTTAAACACCATTAAAATTGACGTGTGTTTGTGTACAGATACCATGCCGGTGTCGTCGTCCACAGACTGGCAGGCCGCGTTTGGCTTTGGCTCGTCCAATCAACAACAGGACGACGACCTGGGCTTTGACCCGTTCGACGTCACACGCCGAGCTCTGGCGGACCTCATTGAGAAGGAGCTCTCTGTTGAAGACAGCTTTGGCTCCGCCCACAGAACGCTAGGGCCCCTGGGAGGGTTCGCACCCTCTCAGCACGTCCCACAGCATCAGCACCCTCGCAGGGCGGACTATAGCTCCTTCAGCTTCCCCTACCACCCTCCATCTTCCGCGTCCCCTGCATCCTGTGGCTCCTGGATGGCTTCCACCTCTTCACGCAGGAACTTTGTGCATTTGAACCACACGGTCAGTGTGATGGCCTCCCCCTCACACAGCAGAATGGACTTGACAGTGCTGCCAGGACATCGCAGTACTGGGCTTGGAGGACTCCCCGTCACAGGTAAGACTGGTTCAGGGACATCTGCCCTGTACACCTGTAATAGACTCTAACATGATGTGGATTACAGGTGTAAACCATAGTTTAGTGTCGCTAGATGTGTTGGGAACCGTTCCCTCCTTCACTCACTCACTATTCATTATATGGTTTGTATTAAATAGTGAGCTATATAGGAAACGATCACTGAAAACACATTGTTGCGTCAGTAGATGCAACTTCTAAACGTCACTATCAGCCACACAGCATGTGTTCTGTACAGAATAAACCTTTAAATCAGATAAATGGGAATTAAAATTCCTCTGATTCAAAACCAATAAAAACATCATATAAAACGTCATCATGTTGAGTCGATTCTGAACCAACCAGCTGTTAAAAACAGCTGACTGCTCGGCATTTCCCAGCTTGCCCTGGATCTTGTAGTGAAAAGCCACTGCGCTGCCTGTGTCTCAGAACTGCGGCCGCCTTGATCTTGTGAGGTTATCGTTGCCCACGTGTATAAATCTAACCAGCATGCAACGGGCGGCGATCGCCGTTGATTGAATCTGCACAGAGCTGGCTCATCTCCAACGAGCCTAATGTAGCCATAGGCGCTCATCACATCTGCTGTCATTGCTTGAATTGGAGGACAGAGGTTGATCAATGTATCTTCACTTTTTGCCACAGCTGATAAAATTATCCAGACTTCTTTCTGCAGGTTGATAGCTGCTGTTCTCTAGAGTGAACAGAACTGTGATGTAAAAGTATGTTGCTGACTGCTGCCACGCTTACAGGAACCAGAAAAGAAAAGAATTGGCGGATAAACAAACCAACAAACATGGAGAAGGGTACATGGCCATTTTCATTTTAAAGTTAGTCCAGACGGCGCAGTTGCCAGGACCACCGTATTTTGTAGCAATTGCAAAGTTGAATGTTCCTATCGCTGGAGTACTTCCAGTCTGAAAATATCACTTCAATACAATACACACAGTTGATACCAGCAAATCATTCAACAAATCAAGCAGTGGCACAAGGCTTCGGCAGATTACGTTAGATGCAGCGTGTGGGACAAGGATAGATCAACAAAAACAAGAGAAGCTAAAAATGCATATATATATATATATATATATATATATATATATATATATATATATATATATATATATATATATATATTATATATATATATATATATATTATAAATATATATATATATATATATATAAAATATATATTATATACACACACACACACACACACACACACACACACACACTACCAGTCAAAAATTTGGGGTCACTTACAAATTTCACTTCCACTCCATTATAGACAAAACACCAGCTGATCAGAGTGGATATATATCTACATAAATTGCCCATTATCAGAAACCATTTATCCAATGTTCCGAAGGCACATTCTGTTTACTAATCTGATATCATTTTTAAAAAACTAACTAGAAAAACATTGGAGAACCCTTTTGCAATTATGTAAGCACATAATGTAATCTGATTACTGCCCTGGTTAAAAAAACAATGCATCTGATCTCAGCTGGGATTCTGTCTACAATGGAGTGCTATGGAAATTTCTAAGTGACCCCAAACTTTTGACCGGTAATGTATGTATGTATGTATATGTATATATTAATGCTGTCAAACGATTAAAATATTTAATCACATTAATGTCATAGTTAACTCAGAATTAATCAAACATTTTTATTTACTTTATAGGTACCTTGATTTGTTTTTGTCCCATTGTTTTTTTTTCTCATTTTAATGCTCTTATCAACATGGAAAAGTGTATTGGTCTGCTTTGTGCAAATGTTTTTTTTTTTTTTAATTGAAAACAACATTGAGATACAGCCTACCAAGCAGCGTCTTCTCTCTTAGGTTGGAATGGTCCACCATTTATGGGCTGCAATATCAATGTGTAAGTCAGTCAGCCACATCTAAAGATAAGATAATAATTGTTAAATGAAATTAGTTAAAGACGATGAGGAGTGGGAATCACCAGGCCTCTCCCAATACGATATCCTCATGATGCTTATACCACAATACGATATTATTGCGATTTAAACATATTGCAATATTCTGCAATATATTGCAATTTATAACCTTTTTTTCCAACTTCTAATTTTTCAATCCAATTTCAAATGATGTCCTCAAACTTTGTCTGTTTTATCTGAATGATACATTTCTCTGTTTGTTCATCTCACTTCAATATTGGTGCTGCAAAATGGAATTGTCAAGCAGACAAACACACACACACACACACACACATTTATTTAGTTATTTATTTAGCGTTGGCAGACAAGCTTCCTCTGGTAGCAGGTGCTAATTCAGAGGAAAAGAACTCCTCCCTGTAAAGAAGTGGCGTTGGATAACTTGGTTCACGTTGATTTTGATGGCAGCTCTCTGTGTCATGAATTAAACATGGAGGCACTTGTTTATCTGGAAATGCAAATAGAAACATAGGTGATTATGTTAATGCCAGCCATGCTTCCCTGCCTGACAGCCTGATTAAAATAAAAAGAGGAATACTGCGGGAGGATTGTTTCTTCTTAATCACTCGTGTTTTTGGGGTTAGTGCTTGGCAGTATTTAATTCAAGAGCTTAAAATGATTAATGGAATCTTCCAAAGACTTAATGCTAAAGTAATGGCTTTGGTAGATGGGTTGTCATAAATAATACTTCATAGCATTTCCAGTCTCTTCCATCTTGTAGGAAGCTAGCTGTGGGGGTTAAGGAGTAAGTCGACTAACAATCATCCTGTCATGTCAATTAGTATTTATTATTCATAGAGCCATGGTAACTTTGTGATGCCTGCTGTCTGCAACGTCTCATTGGACCGAGCTCCAAACCACAGCACCGCCATACTGCCAGGCTGCAGGGGAAAACATGGCAGCAGAATAATTAACCCGCTGCTGCAGCCTCTCTGGACCCGCTGTGACCTACAGTGTATCGTCGGATGGTTTGTTGGGAAAACTTGATGCCGTCATTAGATTGTCTTAATCATTGTTCACTGATGTAAACGGACCTTCCTACCAGTGAACAGGTGATTGAGCATGTGATGAAACCCATACTTAGCTGTTGACTCTGAATGGCAGTCTACCATTTAAGTCTTTTCCACACAGATAGGAAGACCGTTGTGTGGACACTTTGTATACTCTTTTTGGCAATTAAAAAACAACAAACATTTCAACATATTGGATGCTGACTCCAATGGCTACAACTAAATCTCAATCCTTTTTTAGTACCAAGTTCCCTCTGGTGTGTCCACTGTGAATTCTCAGTCAAATGTAGAAAAGAAGTGTGGTTTTGGTATCAGTACTGGACCTCTTACACTTACTGGTTTGCTTTGATTAAAGCATGACACAATATTTGAGCCCCTATTTCGGTCTTTGGGGATCAGTAGAGCTGTAACAATTCCACATTTTACAGTACAATTTATAGTCTCAGAAAAGAATTTTCAGTGAATTTAAAACGATTTATTCATGTATTGCTTTTTCAAACAAGTTTTCAATGAATTCCAGTATACGTCTTCTGGTTATATCATTGTCATGTGAGCCAGATAATGTAAAAACACCTGTGTACCTGTGTTTTTACATTATCTGGGTTTACGTTAGCCTATGCCTCTTTATATCATAAAACATTGTCATTTTTCATAGACTTACATGAACATTGACAGTAGAACATCACACCTCCTCAGTAAAAACAAAGCACTAGTATTATATTGCTAGTGAATCACGTTTTCCTCTCACCCTGTCCTGTGCAGAAAGCAGCAGCCGTGGAGAGAGTCTAAATGTGAAGGAGTGGCAGGACGGCCTCAGAGCGCTGTTACCCAACATCAACATCAACTTTGGAGGGCTGCCCAACTCCTCGTCTTCCTCATTGTCCTCCTCCTCCAATGTCCAGCACACGGGGCCCCCAGGGCTTCCTCACAGCCTCTGCTGGGACCGCACAGCCAGATGGATGGACCCAGCCATAATCACCGGTAGGAGCCTTTAAAGCTTTTTAAAGGGCCACTATTATCTTTTGGTAAACTGACTGGATACTCTCGCTGTTTCACTTCCTGTCCTGAATTAGACCTGGCGCGAATCTGTAGTGGAGTGGAGAGCCGCTATATACATGCTGCTGAAATGTGCCGTGCCGCAGCTGGTGGAATATCAAGCATTGATTTGAATGGCAGTAATTGTTCACTGGGGTCGCACTGCCTCCGGAACGCAGTGCAGACGCACCTGGTGGAAAATAGGGGTCATACTCCTTTTCAGCATCATGTACTCTTGGGGTCTACTAGAATAGGTTTACACGCTCTGATGCCGCACCAATGGGAAAACTGGGCTTACGTTGTCAATCAATGATCATCACTAATGGAGGAATTGCACTGAGGAATGTGGGCGGGGCGTTTTCAGACAGTTGAGAAAAAGTGTTGTCTGTGGAACACAAAGCTCCATTTGGAGTGAAATGTGTTTTTTTGCCCTTTATACATCACAAAAACTATACCCCACTAAAAGATGGGAAAATCAAAAAAGCATAATAGGCCTCTTTAAAAAGCTGTCGGCTGATTCCAAAGAGTGGGTCAATGGAGATGGAGCTGAGGTACTTTAACACAATAGATAAGAGACGAGACATTTTTAGTTACACTTCTATTCAGGCCAGTCAGGCTCAGGGTGACAAATTGGACATATAGGATATATGTGGGACTTGTAGCCGTCCTTGTCCCTGGTTAGGCTTTTAGAAATGACACACACGGTAAAACACCATAAAACAGACGTGTAAACAATTGTAGCAGAGAAACAGGAAATCACAGATGCATAACAGTAAAGCAGACCTGGAGCAGCAGCCACATACAGTACATGCATGAAGACGGACGATACAGCAGACTGAGGCAGAAACCTAGATGGGTCAAAGCTGACAATTAAAGCCAACAGTCACATAAATACATAACAACCAACAGGGAAACCAACACAGACACAGGCACACTTATGTAACTAAGGATACGAAGTAAAGACATTTACTAAAATAACTACTAAGAATAGACAAAGAAGGGGGCATAAATTCCGCTGGACTGTATCAAGCATATGACTTAGTGTTTGCAAATGAAGCCATAGATTTACCTTCGTATTAAAAACTTGTGTGTGTATGTACTGTTGCCTTGTCCTCTGCAGGTATCCCAACCTCCACTAGCAACGGTCTAGACTCTCTTCAAGACGACAACCCTCCACACTGGCTCAAGTCCCTGCAGACGCTCACAGAAATGGACGCCCCGTCCAGCTCTGTCTCACAAAATGGCTCCATGGGGAGCCAGCCGCCCCCCCACAGAGCCGGCTGGGCGCACTACCCGGCCCCTAGCAGCCAGTTCCACTCCCCGCCGCCGGGCTTCCAGACAGCCTTCAGACCCCCAACACAGACCCAGACAGACCTGCTACAGAGCGCCGCCATTGACCGCCACTAGGGACTCTCAATACACATACACACGCACACGCACACACACACGCACACGCACACACAAGTGTCGCTACCTGAAACAGGCAGATACAGTATAAAAAACTATGAACAACTAATAAGATGATGATGATAATAATAATAATAATAATAATAATAATAATATAATGTCTTAATTTCTTCCTCCGACCAGATCATCTGCGCTTGTGTTTCATGTCTCGGTTCATGATTGTTGGTATGAGTAGGTCGAGGCCAGCTGTCCCAGCCACCCCTCCTAACAGACACACAACCAGAGTCTCTCTGGTAGAACAAGAAGCAGCAGCCTTTACTGAATCTGAACAAGCTTTTAGAATCACACGGCCACTTCCAATCATGTGCAGAAAGTGTGTTTGACAGATGCTTAGGGATCGAATCAGCTGACAGATGTGATGATTTGAAACATGATTGAACACGTCTCTTGATAAACGTCTTCAACAAGCTGCAGCTGAGAATCAGAGCTTTGCGTCTTTGATCAGTAAATGGAAGGTTCAGTATGGCTAAGGTATGGCAGAGCGTAAGGAGCCGCACAGCTTTGGTATCTAGTATATCACCGACAAAAGAGCTTAGGGAGCATGCAACTATTTTGAGCGCTACAGTCTGCAAGTCAAGCTTTGAGAGTAGCCAGGCACGATTTATAAGAATCACGTGTGTGACGGGGTTGGAGCTCATAAGTCCAAGTAAGCCAGTTGAACATATGCGTATGCGGCATACGCACATCCCATCGTCTCTTTCTCTTATCTTCCATCTGGGCAGAAAGCACAGCCGTAAACGTTCCTACTGCTATGGTCATGGAAACGCTCCTATTAGCTGTCGTTTGTTATCTCTGCCAGTGTGTAAGAGGGCACGTTGAGTGTGTTCACCGGGGTTTGGCCAGTCAGAGAGACCTGACTTTATATCACGGTGGCTCGTATAACGCACCTAGATCTCTGACTGACGTGTCTGCTGCCAAGTGGCATTGTGGGTAATATAGGAGCCAGGTTTTCTTTTACAGGAGACGAATGCGTGCAATAAAACAGGTATCTCCGGTTCTGCTGTCCACCATTGGGTCTGATGTTATTATAGTAGCACTAAATCAATGGAGTTCTGTTTAAATACACAGGATCAAAGGAATAATGTCAAGAAATGGAAGACGGCGTTATTAATGATTGGAAGAGTTGCAATTAATGTATGCCTGTATAATAGTCTCCACTACACGCTTCTGTTCCTACTACGGAGTAGGATGGTGCATCGACAACCGGTTCCAACTTGGAATCTGATTGTCTGTCCCAAATTGAACACGCTCAAGTTTTGGTTTCTGTAGCGACCGCCGCCGTACTTTCAAGCGCCCGTTGTGTTGTATGGCTTTATTTTACGTTGAAGAAGCCGGCTGAAAGTGTAAATCACTGTTGAATCCTCCTATCTGTGAAATAAGCATGTGACCCCCATGAACTAAAGATGGTTTTATTCCATTTTTTTGCTTCCCGAGACAGAGTATCGATCCAATACCAGTGTGTCCTATAGTTTATTATTTTTTAACAGCTGATGCTACTATCCTTGTATAGATGGGATATGATTGCTATCATTGGCTCAGGGTAAACTCTTTGTGAAACATGAACAAACACAAACGGTATAGCCATAGAACTTTCTTTAAGTATCCAGTTTGACAATCAGTTATAACAGAAATTTACTTCTTTACAGTAGTTTTTCTTTGGGTCTAAATTACGTGAAATCTGACTGGTGCATAAAGTCCAGTACTTTCAATACTGATACCAGCATTTGAGACAGTATTTAAGTTTAGTTTTTTCCTATACTGGTTTCACAACAGCTCTAGTTTCAACTCCACCCCTCAAAGAATCGGAATTGATAAGAACCGGAATAGAAAGAAAATATCTGAATTGGAATCGGCGTCTAGGTTACGCATGTCCCTCTTGGACATGGACAGAGCCTTCCGGTCTGTTCCATAGAGTGAAGGTGGTGTATCTGCGTGGTAGTTAGGCTGCTGGTATATTGAGCGTGTGTTGGCAAGACCTCTGTATCAGAGGGTTGAAGCTGGACACACGAAGGATGTGGTTTAGCAAAGTCAGTGCCACCGTGTGGCGCTCCATGCCACCTGTCTTCAGACCCCTCGCCCAGTGTCCCAGATCTCCATGACAGCTTCGAGCCTCACCCGGCTGAGTGACAAGACGTTATGGGCACTCCATGTGGTCTAGGCATGTGTAATCTGGACTTGTTGAGACAGGAAAGGTCCCAGTTTAAGCTTCTTTAATTGAGTGTGTCACCTTTTAGATATTTAAATCAAAAGTTGGGCTGCAGCAGGAAACTCTTACCACATACTTTCATTTCAGAAGATTGGTTGATTGTTTAGGCGCTGTGTGCTGGGATAGTAGAGCTTCAACTCAAACCACCATAAGGTACACATCATGTACCCCTGTATCATCCAAATACATGCTATTTGCGACAGCCCTTTTTTCATAAGGTCCTGACAACTTTAATAACAGTATTAAACCGTATTCTTGAGGATTACACGCTAACATGTTCTCACAATGTTCAAACATCTAAAAATGAACAGCTGAGGTCTGGAGCACAAAACCAACTAAATATGAAATAAAAGAGAAAATATCAATTGTGGTGTTTGGTCATTATTTCCGGGCTGTAGCGAGAGGGTCTGATGGTTTCCACTGTGGCCTGTAAAAGCATCTGAAGGGACAGACCTTAAATGCTTTAAGTGCAGGCCAATGAACTTGCTCAGTAGACAGCAATAATGTCAAGAGCAAATGAAGAGCCCGGCAAAGGCAAGCCAATGACACGGTCACACCTTTTACTAGTCTATATCGTCGATGTTTCATTTGCTCCTGTGCTGCCGGAGGTTTCTTCACATGTACGTCCCTGTCCTCTGTCTCTGTGTTGGTGTTCTAATCTCCGGTTGATTTCTGAAGAATATGGTTAACTGCTCCTCAGATCTCTGCAGGGTAAGTTTTGGTATAAGAGCAAACTAGAACTCTACATAAATATGAAGAACACAGACACAGTTTAACAAGCAAACATAATACAGTCGCTGCTGCCTAAAACAGGAAGGAAAGCTTTTAGAAAAAGCAAACGCTGTAAATACATAAATCACAACGCTTATCAATATTAGTTCCCCATCAGTCAAGACCAAGATCTGACCTGAATTACACTTTCCATTAACTGTCGTTTTAGCCTTTTATTTCAGTTGCTACCCTGGCAGTGGGAAGTCATTGTGAGAGCAAATAAAACATTAAAACATAATTCAAATCAATGTGTGGCATTGGCCACTCATGGCTCAACAAGTTGACATATAGGCTATACGTCATTCACTCTTCTGAAAATCTATTATCTTTCATAAACATACCCATCGGAATGTTGACAGGGTTGTTGGGCTCTAAATGTTTTAGCATTTATGAGTACACCTCTCTCTCTCTCTTTCTCTCTCTCTCTCTCTGATCTAAGAATGGTGACGCCGTTACCAACCAAGTACTGATTGGTCAGTAGGCAGTGCTTTAACACCGGTTGATCTCTAATCTAAAACGTAACTTGCTCCCTACCAGATTAGGTGTTCAGCATACGTTACCACTGTGATTTAACCCGGTAACAAGTGATCCACCGTCATGATACAGAAAACCCTGGGTTTACCCTGACGTTACCTTGGTAAAGCCAAATTATCATCACAGGCCTCAGGAAAGCTCCAGTCAGCTCACAGCAGGGCCTTTGAGCAAGACCACTGCGGAGCTAACTAACGTTAGCCTAACAGATATCTAGCTACCCCCTGGAGCTAGTGTGATGCAATCGATCTACGAATGCAGCCCATGATGGCTGTAGCCCCTAAACTGGGACATAGACTATCTGTCCAATCTGAGTTTTCTGTTGATGACTAAAACTACTTTTAAATGTACACATGTTCCACCAAAACAAGTTCCTTCCTGAGACTGTTTAGCAGAGGCACCATGGCTCCGTCCGGAGCTTAGCACTGCCCAAGACGATTGTGATTGGTTTAAAGCAGGGCTGTAGTCAAGACCACCTTAGTCAAGTCCAAGACAAGTCCAAAACCAGGACTAATCGAGTCCAAGTCAAGACCAAGTCCAAAAAGGTTAGAGTCCAAGACAAGACCGAGTCCAAAAAGGTTTGAGTCTGAGTCAATACTGAGTCCGGGACAGAAAGAAAGGACAGTCATTTTGTGTTTCACTTTCCCTCCAATATTGTTATCAACATAATAAAGACACTTGGACTCGGTCGAGACCAAATGCCATATTTGGCAAGACCAGTGGCCGAGACTGAGACAAGTCTGAGTCCATATAAAAACGGTCTTGAGTCCGGACTCAAGTCCAAAACCGGCCTGGCCTGCCCTGCCTTTGACCAACTGCCACTTTGCTTGTTTGAAAGCCATAATGTCTCTGTCATGGGTGGGCCAAATTCTCTGGGTGGGCAAAGCAGAGAAAGGGGAGGTAACCTTGCCCCTCATAAGGGGAAGATTCCTGATCAGCCCATCTGAGCTCTCATTTTCTCAAAGGCAGAGCAGGATACCCAGGGCTTGGTTTACACTCATCACCATTTCTAGCCACTGGGGGACCATGGGCAGGCCGGGAGAACTCATATTAGTGTTAAAAAATCTCATAAAGTGCCAATGTCATGTCATGGGACCTTTAAAGAAATGTCAATAAACCAGAGCATGTTTTTCTCCCATCCAGGAATTCTGTGTGTACTAGTAAAGACTAAATGAAGCGAGACTAATAAAGCAGACCGTGTTCCTGACATGAAGTGGCTATTAAGAAGATCTTTGAAGATCTTTATTCATCACTCCAAAGGCAAACTCGTCCTGTTGTCGTGTAAAAACACTCTTGGTTTGCCTGTAAAGGAACCTTTCCAATCTTGGTTAACAATGGTTTAATTACAGATGATTTACTGCAAACTGTGGACTCCTTTAATCTCACTTCACACATTCCATTCAGCAACATGCACAACAGCCAACAGCATTAGTAAACACACCGATGACATTTATTTTGTAGTGATTTTACATTCCACAGTTGAACATTTCCTTATTTTTTTCTCTATGGTTTGTTTTAGTCAACAGACACATTACTGATGTTCCAGGTTGATGATCAGTCTTTCCACACTGCACACACACTCCATCTATTTCCTGCTGCTGTCTCCGGACTGTCCATATTCTGACACACCGGCGTCCACACACAAGTCCACGCCTGTGGGCTTCCCTTTTCACTCAGCATTTTTTTAGTTCTGGTATATCTACTCCAAAAAGGCGGGACTAAAGAGATCAGAAAGTGAGGAATAATCAATGTGATCCTAATAATGAATAAATGGATAGAAATAGAGAGGCCTGGGCGCCCGGATTAGCTCATTAGGTAGAGCGCCCAGGGCTTTCCAGACAGGTTTAGGGCGTTTTGTTACGTAAAGCCCCGGTCTCAGCTCAGGTTTTTTGGATTCATAAGAACATTTCTCTCTTTCTCTCTGTCAATCATCTGCGTTCTTCTGAAATGTTATTTCATCATGCATTAGCCAAACAGGGCTGCTGCTTCTTGTTGCTGACATGACTTCGCTAAGGCTGAGAAAAAGAAATCTGACATTAAGAAATACAAGTTGACATGAAACAAAATCTAATAGGAAAAAATGCCAAAAGGATAAAAGGTATTTTGAAATGAAAAAACCTGAAATGAAATAAAAATGATATTCAATAAAACTGTTAAGTTTGAAGAAGTACTTCAATGATTTCACAAATTGTTGGTTCACTTATAAATTACATGTTTAAAACGTCTTTGAATCTCATAATCAGCGGCAGTAAAATGACTGTTTCTGCCAGTGGCGTCTGGTCATTTCTTCATGGGTAGGACAGTAGTGAATACACTTCCCAGTATTATTTTTGGCCCATACATGCATTCCCCCGGGGTGTTACAAATCGCTCCATTACTCAGCGTTTCTGGTCACAGTTTTCATGCCGACTCATTTTTCGTGTCACAACATCAAAAACACAAGATGGCGCCAGCGCCTTGATGGCGTCGGATTCCATTCAATAGTCTCAAATTTCACCTCATATATTCTGACTGTCATCCCATGTAGTCAGACTTTGTATATACTGTATATTTAGGCTAAACTCTAGTTTTGGGAGAGAAAACAAATGGCTTTGTGAAAAGATCGGCAGCCTCTCCATCTAACTTTTCTCTGACAGTGGAAATGAACGAGTTGTGTTTGAGGATTTCTAATCAGTCCTAAGTTAGTGGGGGGGGGGGGCACACAGTAGCAGCCTCTGGCCAGCTTTAAGTTGAAGTATGGTCAGGGATTGTGTGTGTGTGTGTGTGTGTGTGTGTGTGTGTGTGTGTGCGTGCGTGCGTGTGTACAGTATGTACAGTGTGTGTACATATATGTGTGTGTGTCTCTCTCTTTGTGTGTATGTACAGTGTGTGTGTATATATATATATATATATATATATGTATATATATGTATATATATATAGACATATTTATATATGTGTGTGTGAGTGTTTTTTATGTACAGTGTATGTGTGTTTGTACAGTGTGTGTGTATGTATGTATATATGTGTGTGAGTGTGTGTCTGTCTCTGTGTTTGTATGGGCGTGTGCGTGTCTGTCTGTGTGTGTGTGTATGTATTGTGTTTGTGTGTGTGTTCGTGTATGTGTGTGTGCGTGTGTGCATGCCTGTATGTAGTGTGTGCGTATGTAGTGTGTGTGTGTTTGTATGTGCGTGTGTGCGTGTGTGCATGCCTGTATGTAGTGTGTGCGTGTGTGCATGCCTGTATGTAGTGTGTGTGTTTGTGTGTGCGTGTGCGTGCATGTATGCGTGCGTTTGTGTGTGTGTTATCTTCATCATCTCTTATTGAAAAGAAAGCCTGTGGCGTCATTGAACGTGAATGGTTAAGTCGGCCCGTGGCTTGTATGGAGTTACCAACCACACATACTGGAGTATGTTAACAACAACTTAATTATGTCATTTTCGTTCATTATGTTTGATATCTCATAATATCTCAGAGAAGGGCTTCAACACAGTGAATCCATGACAACCGCTTCATTATTTCTTTATGCAAAATGTTGTGTTGAGAATATGAGTCGTCCCATCTACAGCGTGCCGTGGTGTGAAGGCTCCGAGGAAGGACTCCATGATGAAACCCACCTGGATAATTATTCCCACATAATGAGAAATTAAACTAAAGTATCAAGTATGGACAAATGCCTCGTTCAATACCCAATCCCTGAGGAGTAATTCTAATAAGTGAGCCAATCAGCATGCAGCAAAAACACACAAAAAAAAACTTCCACAGAGTTACACAGAGACCGCTCACGTAGTATGACCTGGAACAGGAATAAAAAGATTTGTGTCGTAATGTAGGAGTAGCAATTATTAATTATTAATAATTGAAAAGTTGATTATTTGGTATTTCCTCCATCACCGCTACAACTTTACCACTCGCTCTATCTATCTTTACCCTGCCTCTAAAATATTTGTGCATTGTTCGCATACACCCAATTCTATATCTAATTCATATTTTCAACTTGAATATTCTATAGATTTGTCATCCAGTCGTAAGAGCCGGGTAATGATAGAAAAGCTAGAAACGGGTTGCAGTTCAGAAATAAAAATAAATAAATAAAAGTTATAGCTCGTGCTAAATGGCCACGCTAGCAGGCTTGGTGAAACGGCACAATCATTCAAATATGGGGTAGTGTTGCACATTTTCATGGTCTTAATTACATAAAAAGCTTGATGGGGGGGGTGACCAGTAGTTCTGATAAAGGATATTGGCACCGTCCACTGGACTGGAATTTGACGGGGACTGATTTAAATTGAACTCAATTCAGAATAAAAGCTGTGTCTGACAGTAGTTGCTGAACAAATAAAACATAAGCTCATCATCGATCCTAATGTGCATCCAGACATTTAAGCCTTGTGTTGTCTTGAACAAATTTTTTTTCAACGTTATTATCACTTTGTTCCAATATTTTTCAATTTTTCAATGTTGTGGGTGCTTTTTTTGATGTTTTTTCCAAAGTTATTTGATAATTTTAATGTTGACATTTTCAGCGCTTATTTTGAAGGCCCATTTTTTGTGATAAAAAAAACTGAGGACAACATGAGGGTCAGGCCCATGCTAGGGTGAAGTTGGAGTTGTGACTGGTGACTGGCAGCGGAGGCCTTGAGGACTCTTGTCTGGACTTGCACTTGTCTAGACTGAAATGGAAGTAAGGTGAGCCCTTCGTAACCCTCTCCTCTGTTACTGTGCTGTTTGTCGGCCCTGCCGGGGTCTCGGCTGTTGGTAAATGCTACAAAAAAAAAGGGGGATGAAGAAGAAAAGTCGGAGCGTGTTCTCATCCGATGTGATCACTGAAGCCTTCCATAGTCGCTCAGTAGCCCCGGGCAGCGGAGTAGAGTTTGGGTCTGCTGGGAGTCTCCAGAGATCCATGACAGGCACAGGTCAGCTGGGTTGAACACAGAGATGGGAAGTAACCAAGTACAAATACTTTGTTAATGTACTTCAGATATTTTTACTTTACTATTTATTCTTGTGGCTACTTTTTCTTTTACTCCTTACATTTTAACACAAATATCGGTACTTTCCACTCATTACATTTGAAAAAATTGGCTCGTTACTTTAGTTTTGTACAAGAGGTCGTCATGTCGGAGAATAGCGAGCAGGGGCGTGCGCCACACGGAGAAAAAAGTGAGAGAAAAGAAAAAGAGATTAGCTATCAGTTGAGATTTAATCAGTGAGATTGTGTGTGTGAGTCGTTGAGAACTGTAAGTCGTATAACTTGTGTTGTTCATTTAAGCCTGTTCTTGTATTGGTCTGTAGTTCTGCCACATTTTTTATCTGGTGATTTAGTTGTTTGCGTTCCTCTGTTAGCTAGGTTGCACGTTGCATCAACAGAGAGAAGTTGTCTCCGTCCGTGTGTTAACAGACACACCTGGGGCGAAGGCGGAAACCAGAATCAGTTTTAAATCCAGTCCTAATCTAGTCCTCACTAACAAATTTACAATAGTTTCACTGGAGTTACCGTTATTATTATTTGCGTCATCATTACCATATTCAATCTAATTGGATGGGAATATACAGTAGGCTACTGTATGTTGCACTTGACGCACCACTACAAGACGACTCAACAGATTTGGCGGCATTCATTAGCAGCAAATCAGTGCAGCTTGATGCTGCTAACGTTAGCACATAGTAGTAAGGACGGTGACATGATTGAAAGTGAAGAAAACAGAGATCACAGAGATTCAGCAGACAAGCCGCAAGACATTATCGATCATCCTTGGCCTTATCTGAGAGAGATGAGACAGTAGGCATCAAGAAGGACTCCTGGCCAATGTGCTGGGGAACTTCTTCATTAATGTCTGTTTAGTAATTCTCATTTTATCCTTTATTTTCTTTCCAGAAGCCATATTTGAGCACACACATACATACATTTAGATTTATTTAAATGTTAAGGGGAAGATTAAAAAAGAGGAACTGGATCTGTGAATTCTCTCAGAATCACAACTGAATTCATATCTGGCTACTCAGTCAGAATCTTATTAACCTGGAGTCCCAGTCTCTGTCACAATAATCATAATCATACATTATGTGATGTTTTAGGCCTATTGGCAGACATTCATTTACAATGTAGCCAAAGAGCCTTTTTTCTCCATGTCCAGTTTCTTAGCGTACTCTCTAGTAACAAGTGTCTGGTCCAGGTAGCTTTGTCATTCACAAGGCTACTTTTACTTTTATACTTTAAGTAAATTTCCAAGCCTCTTCTTTGTTACTTTTACTTGAGTAAAGAAGTTAAATCAGTACTTCTACTTTTACCAGAGTATTTTTTAACACAAGTATCTGTACTTCTACTTGAGTACAGGAAGTGAGTACTTTTGCCATCCCTGGGTAAACATGATGCTGCATCGCTCCGTTGTGTCGGTCTGTCCCCAAGGCAGGGTCATCATGACCATAGTTTACAACTTTTTCTATAGAGACTGCAAAACAACCCCCGCCCCCACCCTCCCCCATTTGCTCTTAACGTACACTCAGTCGACAGTTGGTCCACAACGTACAGGGCTCAGTAAAAAGGAATAAAAGAGGAATGCATGTATAAAATGCTAAAAGAGAGATGGGATTATCACATGGAATGAAATGCACCTACAGTACACCAGAATGAAAATGGTCTAACATGACACACTTCCTGGAATATTCTGTACAATAATGTACAAGAGTGGCGGCCCTGGACCTCCTTGATGCCTGGGGGAGGGGGGGAGGGGGTAGAGCTCATCAGCTGGAACTCTAAGAGTTCCCAGACGGGCCACTCAACATGGTCCAAGGCCAGCAAGTCATACGGTTCATGTCTGTCCCCGTTCCCTGCTGGATGATCCCACAGGAAGCTCCGAGAGGATAAGTCCACTACTGCCTGTGTCCGTCCCTCTGACACTGCTGAACCCTCCAGACCAGTTCATAGAAGCACTTCCCCGCTGGAGTACCATTGTGTCTCCCCGTTAGAGGTTATAACCAATCCAACGTTTAGTCTTTCAGTGTCTCCATGTACTTCCTTCCAAACCTTTCTGGGTCATGGTTCATTTCACTGTCTGCTCCACAACAACAAAACAAGCACAACTTCATATTTTCAATATATTTCTTTAGTTTGTAAAGTTATTTTCGGTTATTTTCAAGATAGAATATCATCAAGACACCCACACACACACAAATCCAAAAAGAAATCTGTAACCAGGAGAGACTGGAGATGAGTAGACGGATGGAGACGTGGAAAGAGTTTTTTTCTGTGGCTTCGGCGGTCCGGCGGCCGGTTAGCTTTAGCAGACGGTGCCGTTCTCCTGTCGGGACTTGGGACAGGTGGAGCGGGGTATGGGCTGGACGGACGGGGCCAGGGTGCAGAAGAAGCCAGCGATAAGGGTGAGGCCAAGGCCTCCCCAGGCGCAGAACATGGACCAGCCGTAGCCATGGCCGATGTCGTCCGGCAGGCCGTACAGGTACCGCGGGTAGCGGGACAGCTCGAAGTTGATACCGGCAACGCAAGTGCAGAGAGAGATGATGCAGAAGGTTCCTGCAACCACAGAACAGGAAAAAAAAGACATCAAACCTATGTCCCAGTCAAATCCACATCTGTTACAACCCTAACA